>NC_134353.1:486421890-486721890 GCF_048569485.1 Anomaloglossus baeobatrachus | reverse complement strand
AAGCGTATTCATCATCTCAGTTCAGGTGGCTTTGACGGTTTTTAAACCCAATTTTGGAGGTGTTGAATGAAGTGCTTCAGGAAGAACAAGTTATAAAGGGTTAATATTGATTCTTGCAAAGCGTATAGATAGAGAATTGACATTTCTGCTTCTGTATATGTGGTAAGATTTCCGACAGAAGGCATGGTATTGTCCTAGTCATTACAGCTGTGTCCTCACATTAGCATACGTGATGCCTCCTGTCATTACAGTGCTTAAATATCACTATCTCACGTGTCACACTGAAAACATCACGCTTTGCGTTCTGAGAACTATTTTTAAAAAGAGAATTATCCAGATAAGACGGCTTGAGCACTTTATAGGTATTTCGGTACGCCGGAGAAGCAGTAACAGAGTCTGTGACAGATGTGCTGAAGTATGCATGTCGGCAGTCAGGGTACCTTACATACTAGTGCTGTGTCAGCCTCCTCAGTCTTCCAAAGAAAGTGCTTTTCAACACTGATTAGTTTTGGATTTTCTGAGAAATCATATATGGAAAAAACAAGAGGACCTGTGTCAGTTGTGTTTTCTTGATCTGTTGTGTTTGGAGGGACAGTATTTAGTAGGATAGGAGTATCCTCTCTCCGGAGCTGCAATCTGACAATCCTTTTGTGCCGTCTCCTGTTTGTTCCTCACAAAGGGCTTGCTGCGAGCCAGGAGCGCACTAATGCAAAGCAGTACAAATGAATAGAAAGAGATAGCACTCACTGGTAAAACAACAATCGTGCAAAAGCAGACTTGGGAGGCGCTGAATGTTTTATCTCACTCAATTTGGCTATATGTTCTCTGTAGATAGGTTATCATTGATTCATTCTATACAGACAAAGGCAGCATCTTAGCATTCATATAACATAGTATGCATTATTATATAGACGCACAGGCACATTTGTGAATGAGGGTAATGTAATATTTGTATGGAGCTGAACAGTGGAACCACAGAGTCAGTCACTGGTGGGCCCATAGCATCCCAGTCTCACACTGGTTGTAGTGCCATGTTGGGAGTTTAAATGTTACAACAATTGTAGTGTAGATTAGGGATCCCTTGTCTATTCCATGGTCTCATAGGCATTTTAAAATGATGCTTTGACACAGCAGACATCTAAGAAGATCATACAATTTAATATGGATTTGCTGATATCACTTTCTACCTTTAGGGGGAGCCATACCTCCGTACTGCACATGGAATGCTTATTTGCCTATGGGATGGAACTGTGCATTACCTACTCTACTTGATAATGTTGGGAGCAATTGCCCATGGGTAAGTAATGGAATTATTTGCTTGGAGATTTGGATACTTTAATTTCTCATTTCTAAGGTTACTAGACAGTTCTTAAATTAAACAAGCCGTCACATGTATTTTTTTATTCATTAAATGTGTGTATGTGCATGTAATGTAGTATTAGTATACGCTCCTACCACTGCTTTCTTCAGTGTCCCGTACCTTTCTACTTCACTTCTGAGTGAAGTCACTGCAGTTCCAACTACCCAGCTCAGCCTATGCTCTGTGTGTGAGCCGGAAGTCTTTTTTACAACAGTCTACGGCGACTTGTTCTGACTCTCCATATGCTTACATTATAAAAGCCACTTCTGAGATACACAGAGGACACTGTGGCCCGTAGAGTTTGCAGAGGGGTGACCTTATTGAGAAGCAGAACGGTACTGGACACTGGAGAGAGCAACGGTAGGGGAGTATATTAATGCACTCACACTATATTACGTGCACATGTAAACACATTTAATAAAATATAAACGGGAGGGCTTCTTTAAGTAAAAAATAATATCTTTAACTTGTGAAACATGTCACTTTTTCCTATATATTCAGAACGACGGAAAAGCCCATTCTTGAAAAATATATACCATTCTATACCATTCTGTAGTACCCGTCGCCCGGGATAGTAACTAAGTGTCTCTGTGTGTCTCTCACTCTCCCTCTCTGACTGTCTGTCTCCCTTTCTGTCTGTCCCTTTCTCTCTGTGTGTTTCTGTCTCTGTGTGGCTCTGTGTGTGTTTCTGTGTCTGTGTGTCTCTGTATGTTTGTCTTTGTGTGTCTCTCTGTGTGTGACTGTCTGCCTCTGTGTGCCTCTGTGTGTCTGTGTGTGTCTCTGTATGTCTCTGTCTTTGTGTGGCTTTGTGTGTTTCTCTGTGTCTCTATGTCTGTGTATCTGTCTCTGTGTGTCTTAGTGTGTGTGTGTCTTAGTGTGTCTGTCTTTGTGTGTCTCTCTGTGTGTGTCTCTGTATCTGTGTGTCTCTGTATCAGTATCTGTGTATCTATGTCTCAATGTGTGTGTTACGGTTGCTGCGAGCACTGGAGACTATGTCCAGATTTCTTGCTACTGCACATGTGCGAGCGCTGGAGACTAAGTCCAGATTTCTTGCTACTGCACATGTGCGAGCGCTGGAGAGTAAGTCCAGATTTCTTGCTACTGCACATGTGCGAGCGCTGGAGACTAAGTCCAGATTTCTTGCTACTGCACATGTGCGAGCGCCAGAGACTAAGTCCTATCTTGGAGCCATTGCACATGTGAGGGTGACATCATCGCTGACACGAGGTCACATGTCTCTGACACCTTCTATGCCGATTGGTCGCTGGTCATGTGCTTGTGATGCCTTGCTCAGTGATAGGCCAGCATGACGTCACTCCTGTCGTTCTGGCAGCGGATTGGCTCTGGTGTCCTCCATCTTGGATGAGGCACAGAGTCTATATAAGTCCCTGACACACGCCGCATGGCGCTCAGTCCTCTTGGTTCATGCATAAGAGTAGACGCTCTGTGCGCGTTCCTCTAGGCATTCCTCTGTCTATGCTAGGTGAGCGCTACCGGCAGGGTAGCGTTCTTATACCTTACAGCTTCGGCTGCTGTCCGTATCCTTACCTCTTAGGGGAGCGGACATAGGCAGGTGCCTGAGGCACATGGTCTGGCTGGGCCTTGTGGTTCGACTCGTAGGTGGACGTTGCCGCTAGGGTAACGTTCCTTATACTGCGTCTGGCAGTTGTTCGTATCCTCGCACACTAGGGGAGCGAACAGAGGTAGGAGCTTTGTGCGGCTTACGCTGCTGTTCGTCTCTTTTGCACCACTAGAAGAGCGGACCTAGGCAGGTGCCATATCTAGTGGTTCGTGTCCTCGCACACTAGTGGAGCGAACGCAGGTAGGAGCTTTGTGCGGCTTACGCTGCTGTTCGTCTCTTTTGCACCACTAGAAGAGCGGACCTAGGTAGGTGCCATTTCGCACACATTGTCTTTGTCTCTGTGATTATTAACAGAGATCATTCCACACACCCTCCAAGTAAGGGAGGAATTGCTTTACTTACTTATTATATCCTTCTGTGAGTTAACAGAGGTATTGCACTCTGCCATAGTCTGCAGCAGAGTCTTTGCACGGTGGACCCTGACTGTCTGATACTCCTTTAGGTTCTTATCAGACAGCCCCCTGTAACATTAGGACTGAGCCAAGGGTCTGGCAGTTATGGCAGAATATCAGCAGTTACACCGTTACATACAAGTACTTGAGTCACGGCTCAACTCAAGAGTATAGAGGATAAACCTCAGACCATGGTGACATCTGCACATGATCCTCGACTTGCTCTGCCAAACAGATATTCTGGCGATGCCAGATCATGTCGTGGTTTCATTAGTCAGTGTCAGATACACCTAGAGGTCAACTCTTCTCGCTTCTCTACGGAGAGGTCCAGAATAGGCTTTATCATCTCCTTACTTCAGGACAAAGCCTTAGAATGGGTGACTCCCCTATGGGAGCGCTCTGATGTGGTTACTCTGAGACATCAAGACTTTCTTGATGCTCTTAAGGCGGTATTCATGGGTCCGCAGGTTACCCATGATGCGGCCCTGAGACTGTTAGATCTATCTCAGGGTTCGTTATCCACTAGTTCTTATGCCATTGCTTTTAGAACTCTGGTGGCAGAACTAGATTGGCCAGAGAAGGTGTTGATTCCTATCTTCTGGAGAGGGTTGGCAGGCTATGTCAAGGATGCTCTTGCTACTCGTGAGGTCCCTGCTTCTCTGGAGGACTTGATCACAGTAGCAACGAGGATCGATGTACGCAATAAGGAACGTAGACTCGAGGTCTTTTCCTCACGCCCTAAGCATCGGGCTATTCCAGTTGTTGAGGGTCCACTACCATCTTCCTCAGCATCTGAAACATCTCCCACTCCTATGGAGTTAGTTCATACGTCTTCCAGATTACGCAAGTCTGGTCCTCCTATATGTTACATATGTCGTCAGGCTGGGCACTATGCCAACAAGTGTCCTAGTCGTCAGGGAAACTCCCTGGCCTAGTAACCATTAGAGGGGGGTTACTAGAGACGTCTTCTGCACCCTCTAAGTGTTGTATCCCAGGTCAGCTCTCGTTATCTAAGAATACATGGCCTATTATGGCTTTTGTGGATTCCGGAGCTGACGGGACTTTTGTGTCCTCAGGATTTGTAAAGGGACACAATATTCCCTCTATCATGTTAGAGGCGCCTATTCCTGTCCGTGTTGTTAATGGAACTATGTTGTCTGACTCCATTACATTGAGGACAGTTCCCTTGCGCCTTTCCCTGTCTCAGGGTCACATAGAGGAGATTTCTTTTCTTGTTTTGCCTGAGGGTATAGACGACGTCCTTCTGGGTCTCCCATGGCTTCGGACTCATGCTCCTCACATTGACTGGGAGTCTGACAGCATTATTAGTTGGGGTTCGAAATGTCAGTCCCGATGTCTTCCCTTACCACCTAAGGTCATTGCCGTTGCATCTACTGATCTCTCTCCCATACCTACACCCTATTTGGATTTCGCTGACGTGTTCTCCAAACAGGGTGCTGAGGTTCTTCCACCCCATAGGCCGTATGACTGTGCCATAGACCTTATCCCAGGTTCGGTTCCACCTAAAGGCAGGGTTTACCCCCTGTCGATACCTGAGTCGGAGGCCATGTCGACCTATATAAGAGAGAGTTTAGAGAAGGGGTTCATTCGTAAGTCTGTCTCTCTCGCGGGAGCTGGGTTTTTCTTTGTTCGGAAGAAAGAGGGTGATTTGCGTCCCTGCATAGATTACAGGGGTCTCAACGCAATCACAATAAAGAACAAATACCCATTACCTTTAATTTCGGAGCTCTTTGACAGACTGAGAGGAGCTCAAGTTTTTACGAAGTTGGATCTGCGGGGTGCGTATAACTTGGTACGAATTCGAAAGGGTGACGAATGGAAGACCGCTTTTAACACCCGAGACGGTCACTATGAATACCTCGTCATGCCTTTTGGGTTATGTAATGCACCCGCAGTATTTCAGGACTTCGTAAACGATGTGTTCAGGGATTTACTGTTATCCTCAGTAGTGGTGTATCTGGACGACATCCTGATTTTTTCTCCTGATCTGGAGACTCATCGTCAGGATGTCGTTCGTGTCCTTTCCCGTTTAAGGGAGCACTCATTGTTTGCTAAACTCGAGAAATGTGTATTCGAGCAGTCCTCATTGCCTTTTTTGGGTTACATTATCTCACAAGAGGGCCTGGCTATGGATCCTGCGAAGCTCTCTGCTGTCCTGCAATGGTCCGAACCTCATTCCTTGAAGGCGGTGCAACGCTTCTTAGGATTCATAAATTATTACAGGCAGTTCATACCCCATTTTTCTACTTTGGTGGCCCCTTTGGTGGCCTTGACTAAGAAAGGTGCTAATCCCAAAGCCTGGTCTACTGAGACATCTCAGGCTTTTGAGGCAGTAAAAAGACACTTTTCAACTGCTCCCGTTCTTCAAAGACCCGATGAGAGTAAGCCCTTCCTCTTAGAGGTTGATGCCTCTTCAGTGGGTGCTGGTGCGGTCTTGTATCAAAAGAACGGTGCAGGTAGAAAAAGGCCGTGTTTCTTCTTTGCGAAAACCTTTTCACCGGCAGAGAGAAACTATACCATTGGGGATAGGGAACTGCTCGCCTTGAGATTAGCCTTGGAGGAGTGGCGTCACTTGCTGGAAGGAGCGAAACATCCTTTCCAGGTCTATACAGACCATAAGAATCTGACGTACTTACAAACCGCTCAGCGTCTGAATCCTCACCAAGCCCGCTGGTCCTTGTTTTTCTCCCGCTTTCACTTCTCCATCAACTATCTGTCTGGTAGTAAGAATAACAAGGCAGACGCCCTGTCTCGCTCTATGCTTTCTACCCAGGAAGAGATTGACGAACCTCGTCTTATCCTTCCCTCCAGGGTTTTTCATACGCTCTCCCCTGTGACGTTAGACCAAATCCCACCGGGCAAGACCTTTGTTCCGCCTGATCGACAGAATGATATACTGTCATGGGCCCACACCTCAAAGGTGGGTGGGCATTTTGGTATTAGGCGGACACGAGAGTTACTGGAGAGGTGGTATTGGTGGCCACACTTAGCCAGCCACGTCAAGAGATATGTCGGTTCCTGCTACTCGTGTGCTCGCAACCGTCCATTACGGCAGAGACCGTCTGGGCTCTTGCATCCTTTACCAGTGCCAGATAGACCATGGGAGGTGGTAGGCATGGACTTTGTGGGTGATCTTCCATGTTCACAGGGACATAGATTTGTGTGGGTCATTACGGACCATTTCTCCCGGATGGTTCATCTTGTACCGTTATCGAGAATCCCATCTTCCAGGGTACTAGCCAAACTATTCCTCAAGCATGTCTTTAGGCTTCACGGGATGCCAGATCGTATCATTTGTGATAGAGGCCCTCAATTTACTTCCCGTTTCTGGCGAGATCTTTGTAGCCTTCTGCAAATTGAGTTGAATCTCTCTTCGGCGTACCATCCGGAGACCAATGGTTTGGTTGAGCATACCAATCAATCTATGATTATATACCTTCGACACTTTGTTGCTGAGAACCACGATAACTGGTCCTCCCTCCTACCCTGGGCAGAATTTGCCCTTAACAATTCGCTGGCTGAGGCCACTGGGCAGACACCGTTCGTACTCAATAATGGGCAACACCCTAGGGTACCGGTACCGTTTCCCGCTGCTGCACCTCCTCCTCTTGTGGCCGACTGGGCAACTAATGCCAGAGAGGTTTGGGATCGGACTCAAGAGTCGATCCAAGCAGCTAAGGACCGTATGAAGACGGTGTCCGATCGGTTTCGTCGCCCGGCTCCTGTCTTTTCTCCAGGGGACTTTGTGTGGCTCTCTGCAAAACATGTGAGACTTAGAGTGAGCTCTGTCAAATTTGCTCCTCGCTTCCTGGGTCCTTATGAGGTTCTTCGACAGGTAAATCCTGTAGTCTACCAATTGAAGTTACCCGTCCATCTTAGGATTCATAACAAATTCCATGTCTCACTGCTAAAGCCGGCTATTTTACCTCACGCTCGTGAAGTGCACTCTCCTGCCTCTGATTCCTCTCGCTCTAGCTATGAGGTACGAGCCATAGTTGGTTCTAAGATGGTTAGAGGGCGCAGGTTCTTCTTGATAGATTGGGAGGGTTACGGCCCGGAACATCGCTCTTGGGAGCCTGAGGAGGCTGTCCATGCTCCCGACTTAGTTGCCGATTACCTGCGTCGCCGGGAGGGGGGCCCTTGAGGGGGAGGTACTGTTACGGTTGCTGCGAGCACTGGAGACTATGTCCAGATTTCTTGCTACTGCACATGTGCGAGCGCTGGAGACTAAGTCCAGATTTCTTGCTACTGCACATGTGCGAGCGCTGGAGACTAAGTCCAGATTTCTTGCTACTGCACATGTGCGAGCGCCAGAGACTAAGTCCTATCTTGGAGCCATTGCACATGTGAGGGTGACATCATCGCTGACACGAGGTCACATGTCTCTGACACCTTCTATGCCGATTGGTCGCTGGTCATGTGCTTGTGATGCCTTGCTCAGTGATAGGCCAGCATGACGTCACTCCTGTCGTTCTGGCAGCGGATTGGCTCTGGTGTCCCCCATCTTGGATGAGGCACAGAGTCTATATAAGACCCTGACACACGCCGCATGGCGCTCAGTCCTCTTGGTTCATGCATAAGAGTAGACGCTCTGTGCGCGTTCCTCTAGGCATTCCTCTGTCTATGCTAGGTGAGCGCTACCGGCAGGGTAGCGTTCTTATACCTTACAGCTTCGGCTGCTGTCCGTATCCTTACCTCTTAGGGGAGCGGACATAGGCAGGTGCCTGAGGCACATGGTCTGGCTGGGCCTTGTGGTTCGACTCGTAGGTGGACGTTACCGCTAGGGTAACGTTCCTTATACTGCGTCTGGCAGTTGTTCGTATCCTCGCACACTAGGGGAGCGAACAGAGGTAGGAGCTTTGTGCGGCTTACGCTGCTGTTCGTCTCTTTTGCACCACTAGAAGAGCGGACCTAGGCAGGTGCCATGTCTAGTGGTTCGTGTCCTCGCACACTAGTGGAGCGAACGCAGGTAGGAGCTTTGTGCGGCTTACGCTGCTGTTCGTCTCTTTTGCACCACTAGAAGAGCGGACCTAGGTAGGTGCCATTTCGCACACATTGTCTTTGTCTCTGTGATTATTAACAGAGATCATTCCACACACCCTCCAAGTAAGGGAGGAATTGCTTTACTTACTTATTATATCCTTCTGTGAGTTAACAGAGGTATTGCACTCTGCCATAGTCTGCAGCAGAGTCTTTGCACGGTGGACCCTGACTGTCTGATACTCCTTTAGGTTCTTATCAGACAGCCCCCCGTAACAGTGTGTCTTTATGTGTCTCTGTGTCTGTATCTCTGTATCAGTCTCTGTGTGTCTCTGTCTTTGTGTCTCTGTCTTTGTGTCTCTGTTTTTGTGTCTCTGTCTCTGTTTTTGTGTCTCTGTGTGTGTGTCTGTGTCTCTGTGTCTGTCTCTGGTGTATCTGTCTCTGTATGGGTCTCTGTGTTTCTGTCTCTGTGTGTGTCTTTGTTTCTGTGTGTCTCTGTGTGTGAGTCTGTGTGTCTTTGTGTTTGTGTGTCTGTCTCTCTGTATGTCTGTCTCTGTGTGTCTGTCTCTTTGTGTCTCTGTGTGACAACGGACATCACCCAGACCAATATTTTCAATGATGCAGGATAAATGACTGATTTTTTTTCCCACTGTAGTGCTATTAATTCCACAGTATTTTAAAGACATGATAATCACTGTCCCCATTGGGGCTTACAATCTAAATTCCCTATCGTTATGTCTTTGGAGTTTTTGGAGGAAACCGAGGTACCCAGAGGAAACCCACGCAAACACAGGGAGAATATACTCCTTGCAGATGTTGTTCTTGATGGGATTTAAATACAGGACCCCAGCGCTGCAAAGTAACAGTGCTAACCACTGAGCCACCGAGACCAAGCTTGTGGCCAAAGGGTTAGAGGAGAACAAAGCATTTCTAAACCAATTGCAAAATTGAGGCAGAAACGACAAGAATTTTGTTTGATTCAGCTTTGCATAGGAAAGAACAAAAACATACACTGGAAGAGAGCGCAGAAGAAAGCAGCAGCTATTCTAAAGCTGAGTCCTCCTACAAGAATGCTGACATGCTAAAGACTAATTGCCAGCAGAGATAAATGTTGGGGCTGGTCAGGAGGTAGATGGTGCTGTTCCCTGAGGCTATAAATGGCTACACAGATCTGTGTAAAGGTACCGTCACACATAACGAGATCGCTACGAGATCGCTGCTGAGTCACGGTTTCTGTGACGCAGTAGCGATCCCGTTAGCGATCTCGTTATGTGTGACACCTACCAGCGATCAGGCCCCTGCTGTGAGATCTCTAGTCCTTGCAGAATGGTCCAGGCCATTTTCTTCAAAGGCGATGTTCTGCTGGGCAGCACACATCGCTGTGTTTGACACTGTGTGACAGAGTCACAGTGACTGCTGAGATCGTTATACAGGTCGCTCCTGCGACCTGTATTGTTCTGCATCGCTGGTAAGATCTGACTGTGTGACATCTCACCTGCGACCTCCCAGGAACTTACCAGCGATCCCTATCAGGTTGCATCGTTTTCGGGATCGCTAGTAAGTCGTTGTGTGTGACTTGGCCTTTAGTGATCATACATACTTCAGTACTTTTATTAGTACTCTGCCGGATCATTAAAGAATCAATCGCGGGATCAGGCTGGCCCTCCTGACTGTAGACAATAAGACTTTTTAGTAAGATGTTTTTCTTTTGATAAAACTGTCTAACCGACCAAAAATACCATAAATATTTCCGTTAAGTTCTTCTTGAGTATGAATAGTTTGAGATAGCCTATTATTTAAATTTAAATGTGATAGAATGTGCCCCTCCCAAAATCCATATCAGTTAAGTGCTTAGAAGCTACAAGGATCATCTTTTGTTCTGCATGGCATTGATTATGTGGTCATTAATTGACTGGAGTATTTTTTTTCTGATGCTTCTGTGACGCCCTGGGCAAGCCAGGGGTCACAGGTCACAACATCACCACACACCCCACATTCCCTGCAAGAACACTGTAGTCAAAACACAAACCCTTGTTGCCCTCCCCAGGGGCTGGGGATCACACCAGGGGGTGGAGCCAGGTGGTTGGTCTCCACCCACCGAGGAGTTCACAGTCCTGGAGGCGGGAAAACGAACAGTTTTAGTTGAGTGGAGTTGAGTTGGAGAGGAGTTGAGGAGTGGAGGTGAGAGCAGTGAAGTGGCAGTAGAGCAACCAAAAACTGACTGAGAGCGTCCGGGTGTGTGCCCCGGACGAGACAGCAAGGTTGACAGACGGCGGTGACCGTCTGCAGTGGAGGCTCATCGGAGTTGCCGAAAGGACCGTGGACGGGTGGTGGCCCGGCGGTACCGGAGCGGTACACAAAGTGAGGCCAGTACCATTGGCAGGGGCCTTTCGGATCCCGTCAAGGCTTGGAGTCGCCGTACAATTTGCCAAATCCGTCAGTGAAGGGGACCTCCTGGGTCTCTAAACAGCAAAGTCCCGATTGAAGGCAAAGGTCCAACCGTGAGAGAGGGACACCGCCACCGCCAAGGCACCAGTACCTCAGGGCCAGCGCCTGCGGGCAAAGAGGGGCTCCTCCGGCCCATATCCAAGCCGGGGAGCGGGTTACCGGTGGGAACCCATTGCTACCAACAACCGTATTTAGGTGCAGGGAAGAGACAGTCACCGCTAACTTGCAGGGAACATCAACACCGCAGCCGTCCGAGGGACCCGTCCAACCAGACACTTGTTTACCGTGAACTGTGTCATAATCCTTGGGCTGAGTGAGTACCCCTGCGTCCCTGCATCTCAACAGGCCCCCATAACCCGTCTGTCAACCATCCCAACCCCATCACCGGCCCCGGGACATCCAGCCCCCTGCCCACGGAGGGGAGAATCACCAACTCAGCTGCTCCCTGTCACCGCTCCCGGGATCCCCGTACAGAGCAGCGGTGGTGGCACCAGAATCACCACAACCGTGGGTGGCGTCACGTACATTAATCAAATCCCCCACCAAAAATCAGCCCCTTTCACTCACGAGCGAGGAGCGCCGCTCGAGTCCCCGGGATCCGGCCCATCGCTCGAGCCACCGAGCAGCGGTAGCCGCAGAGCAGCGGTGGCCGGGCCCGAGCTATGGGAGAGCGCAGCGTTGTCACCCTCCTCCCCGCCCGCGACAAGTTGGCGTCACGAACAGGATTTTACCGCTCTGCCGTCTGGTAGAGGTGCGCCTTGTTACTGCCGGAGGTGTCCGGCCGGAAAATTTGGAAAGCTGCCATCTTGGGCGCGAAAAAGTCCCGCTCGAGCGTCTTCTCGAGTAGTGGAGGCGCGAAGGCCAAAACCCCGCCCCGATAGAGGAGGAGCCGGAAAGAGGCTAAGGGGGACGAAATGGCGACTGGTCGCATGTAGCCACGGCTATAAAAGCAGAGACGCCAGGACTCTGCAAGGATACTGGGTTCCTGGAAGGCACGATTGCCAAGATGTACAGTCCGACCGCCAACGAGGACGC
This sequence comes from Anomaloglossus baeobatrachus, assembly GCF_048569485.1. Classification (NCBI taxonomy): domain Eukaryota; kingdom Metazoa; phylum Chordata; class Amphibia; order Anura; family Aromobatidae; genus Anomaloglossus; species Anomaloglossus baeobatrachus. Next base: position 486,710,012 of record NC_134353.1, on the reverse strand, counting down.
TCCCGCACCCGGCACGGCGATGTGGTTGAGAGACCGGACTGCCCCGTTGAATAACCGTCTGCAAGCCCATATGCAGCTCCTCCTAGAGGAGTGGGAGACCGACATGGCGGACGTAGTGGCTGCTATGCGGAGACGCGATCTGGAAGAGGATTTGGAAGAGCGGGTAAGAGACCCACGCCCCTGTATTCCCGAGGGATCGGCCATTGAAGCTGAGGAGCCCGGCCTGCCTCCGCTCACCCTGCCTCTCTCCCCGCTACCCGTGTTAGCTGCTGCCGCTTCACCACTAGGCCCGCTGCCTGCCCAACCGGTAGCGATACCCTACCAATCCGCTCCGGCGGACCAACCGGCTGCAGACGTCCAGGGTGTCCCTGAATTACTCCCGGGGGAACCGCTAGGACCGCGGCCCCTTAACAAGATTGTGCCAGAAGTCCCGGCAGTGACTGCGCCAGACCCCGAGCCCGGGACCGTAGCATGGATGAAGGCCCGGGTGATTAAATTGCACCAACGTCAGCAGGATCAGATCTTCCGGATGATGGAGCAGTGGACCAACGAGGTGGAGATGCTGATTGCAACCACCCCGATGTACGGGAGGGGAACAGATGTAACAGAGTCGACTGGTGACCCACGTCCCTATGTCCTATTAGGACCGGCCGCTGCGGCTGAGGGGCCCGGCCTAGTCTCGGCCTATGCATCACCCTTGCCGTTACTTATGGAGCGCCTCAGTGTAAACTCGCCTGACCTGCTGCCCCGTGCTACTGCAGAAGGATCTGATGTGCTGGATGCTGGAGGCCAGGAGGCTGCGGCAGCTGGCGGCAACCTGCCTGCCGCAGGAATAATTGATGATGACTCCGGCCCCGGGCCCACTGCTGAGTTTGAGGGGGCAAGTGAGCGTCCCCGCTATGAAGGAGACCCAGTGGTTTTCTACACCCCGCGCACCGGTGGAAATGGGTGCCGGGCACCCCTGTCACGGCAGGCATGTCAGTGCATGTTTGATATGCTGGTGGCGGAGGATGGATCCGCCTCAGCTGAAGAATCGGAGTAAAGGCAGCGGAGTACTGTTGCACAGTCCCCGTTGGGACCACCTGTGTGTGTTTACAAGTTAAAAGTTTGAAAATGAAAGTGAATGATTACCGAACAGTAACCTGATTGTCTAGCCTGCTGATTGAACCGGCCGTTGCCGGCACCGTTGTCCCCGTGGGGACCGTTTAAAAAGTTTTTGCATAGGAACTCCTATGGACAAGCCCGAGAACTTGCAGGGCAACCACAAACTCTGTGGCTTGTAAATAAGTTCTGTTACCGTTTCCGCAATTGCCGCCTCCGGAGAGGCAGATTGGAGGGAGGGCCCGCAGTGGAGCAGGCTGGGGCCCAGCCACCACAGGAACCGGTGGCTACCCTCTGGGGGTTCCAGGGGCTTCCCATGGATGTGGGTCCCCTGGAAAGGACAGATCCCGCTCGGGTAACTTGGTTCAGGACTGGGGTCAAGGGGTGCTGCCTGTTTCTTAGGGGCAGCATCAGGGCCAGGTTACTTGGGTGGGTGAGAGCGGAAGCCGTACCCGTTAACCATTTGAAATCGTTTAAGAAAAGTGCCTCCCAATGTGGGATGAAGTTAGTATATTTGTAAACCTGGTTACCGTTTTCTTATCCTTTTTTTCAGGAAAATAAAACCGGTGTTGGACGGGCAGCCCGAGGACGGTCTGCGTTTTGCTAAGGGGGAATGTGACGCCTTGGGCAAGCCAGGGGTCACAGGTCACAACATCACCACACACCCCACATTCCCTGCAAGAACACCGTAGTCAAAACACAAACTCTTGTTGCCCTCCCCAGGGGCTGGTGATCACACCAGGGGGTGGAGCCAGGCGGTTGGTCTCCACCCACCGAGGAGTTCACAGTCCTGGAGGCGGGAAAACTAACAGTTTTAGTTGAGTGGAGTTGAGTTGGAGAGAAGTTGAGGAGTGGAGGTGAGAGCAGTGAAGTGGCAGTAGAGCAACCAAAAACTGACTGAGAGCGTCCGGGTGTGTGCCCCGGACGAGACAGCAAGGTTGACTGACGGCGGTGACCGTCTGCAGTGGAGGCTGATCGGAGTTGCCGAAAGGACCGTGGACGGGTGGTGGCCCGGCGGTACTGGAGCGGTACACAAAGTGAAGCCAGCACCATTGGCAGGGGCCTTTCGGATCCCGGCAAGGCTTGGAGTCGCCATACAATTTGCCAAATCCGTCAGGGAAGGGGACCTCCTGGGTCTCTAAACAGCAAAGTCCCGATTGAAGGCAAAGGTCCAACCGTGAGAGAGGGACACCGCCACCACCAAGGCACCAGTACCTCAGGGCCAGCGCCTGCGGGCAAAGAGGGGCTCCTCCGGCCCATATCCAAGCCGGGGAGCGGGTTACCGGTGGGAACCCATTGCTACCAACAACCGTATTTAGGTGCAGGGAAGAGACAGTCACCGCTAACTTGCAGGGAACATCAACACCGCAGCCGTCCGAGGGACCCGTCCAACCAGCCGCTTGTTTACCGTGAACTGTGTCATCATCCTTGGGCTGAGTGAGTACCTCCGTGCCGCGCGGCACAGCGCTGCCCCTGCGTCCCTGCACCTCATCAGGCCCCCATAACCCGCCTGTCAACCATCCCAACCCCATCACCGGCCCCGGGACATCCACCCCCCTGCCCACGAAGGGGAGAATCACCAACTCAGCTGCTCCCTGTCACCGCTCCCGGGATCCCCGTACAGAGCAGCGGTGGTGGCACCAGAATCACCACAACCGTGGGTGGCGTCACGGACATTAATCAAATCCCCCACCAACAATCAGCCCCTTTCACTCACGGGCGAGGAGCGCCGCTCGAGTCCCCGGGATCCGGCCCATCGCTCGAGACACCGAGCAGCAGTAGCCGCAGAGCAGCGGCAGCCGGGCCCGAGCTGTGGGAGAGCGCAGCATTGTCACCCTCCTCCCCCCCGCCCGCGACACTTCCTTCAACTATCAAGTACTCATTGGAATAGTTTGCTTCTGAAAAAGAGTTAGTCAGCTGGATCCATCTCTTTATTTCAAGCACTAAAGCCTCCATACATATAAGACTCAAGTCGCCCGAATTGGTGGGACCTGCATACAGTCTAAGCTGTATGGGGAGCTTTCCATCCTCCCTCAACATCATCTGGAATTCCAAGTGAAGTGAGAGCAGCAGCTGCTCTCTTGACTCCTTCCGGCTGTCATTTACACCCAAATAAGAGGAGAGGGAGGCAGCTGCTGACTGGCTGCAGGACTCACATGGCATATCAGTGTCACAAGATCCCCAGAAATGCTAATACCGACACTGATAGAATGGTGCTGGCACCAGAGGTGCATATAGGTGTTATCATTTTACTACAAGGAAGCACAGTGATTGAGAAGGGATTTTCTGAGTAGTGGACAACACCCTATAAGTAACACATAAATGCAAATAGCAATTTAGGTTTAATATTGCCGTTAGATTAACCCTTCAACTCCTTCACGACCATAGACATATATATATATACCTCTTAGGTCATATCTCCCCATAGCCACAGACTCCGGAGGCAAGCCCACGGACGTCCCCGCACATGTCTGTTGACCTGATCAGCAGACATGTGCAGCTAACAGGCGTGGGTGGATCAGAGATCCGCCTGCGCCTCCTTACCACCGCGCTGTCAAAATCTGACAGCGTGATTTTAAATGGCCACGGCAGGTATCGCACCATTCCCCGCCACCACCGGCAGCTCAACAATGTGTTGCCATGGTAGCGTGAGGTCAGCTGATGAGCCTTGACGCTACCATGACATATTTCTTGTGAGAGCAGAGTGCCGGCACTCACAGGAACACTGCGTTTCTGCTGATCAGAGTGATGCAGCTCTGATCAGCAGAAATACACAGGCAATCGGACTGTACATCAATAAAACAAGTAAGAAAAAAAGTTTTAAAAAATCTGAAAAAAATAAAAACAGACCTCAAAATTCAAATCACCCTTCTTTCGTCCCATTGAAAATAAAACAATAAAAAAATAAAAATATATACACATATTTGGTATTGCCATGTTCAGAAATGCCCGATATATCATTATTAGATTGTTCACGTTTAGATGCGGAGCTTGGGAAGCTGCAGATTATTATTAGTGCTATCATATAACTGCAGCCTACTTTCTGACAAAAAAATGTATTTTATGTTTTTCTGCTTAGGACAAACTACAAAACAGTGGGTCTTTTCTGGCTGGGCTCACTCATTATGAGCATGCTGGTGTTTTTGCCTGGCAATGTCGTTGGTAAGTAAAATTCATTACCTATCGTTAACCTGCCAGAACCTTTTACTAGCTTCAAGTATCCAGAGGTTATTTAGAAGGCACAGCTCCCCTTCATTATTTACATGGCACAGTTCACTCACTGGACAAGTGCGGGGCCCTTCACTCTTTTAATTGGAATGGAAGGGTTGCCAGGAATTGAACCTGCACAAATCTAATATTGATGGGCTATCTATCAATATTGTGCTTCTGGAAACCCCTTTACATTTTGCAACAATTAGTATTCTTCCATTTCTGCTACAGCCTATAGTTTTAAGATTTATATGATTTATATATATTTTTCCCTTGGCATGCCTAAAGAGCATACATATTGCATTGTGTGACTGCTTCCTCGAAAAATAGCCAAGTCTTAAACGTATATTTCATGCTGTACTTTAACGCTGAATACTGCACAGAAAGTGACTTACAGTGCCTACAAGTAGTCTTCAACCCCCTGCAGATTTAGCAGGTTTGATAAGATGCAAAGAAGTTAGAGCCTGCAAACTTCAAACAACAGCAGGATTTATTAACAGATGCATAAATCTTACAAACCAACAAGTTATGTTGCTCAGTTAAATTTTAATAAATTTTCAACATAAAAGTGTGGGTCAATTATTATTCAACCCCTAGGTTTAATATTTTGTGGAATAACCCTTGTTTGCAATTACAGCTAATAATCGTCTTTTATAAGACCTGATCAGACCGGCACAGGTCTCTGGAGTTATCTTGGCCCACTCCTCCATGCAGATCTTCTCCAAGTTATCTAGGTTCTTTGGGTGTCTCATGTGGACTTTAATCTTGAGCTCCTTCCACAAGTTTTCAATTGGGTTAAGGTCAGGAGACTGACTAGGCCACTGCAACCCCTTGATTTTTTCCCTCTTGAACCAGGCCTTGGTTTTCTTGGCTGTGTGCTTTGGGTCGTTGTCTTGTTGGAAGATGAAATGACGACCCATCTTAAGATCCTTGATGGAGGAGCGGAGGTTCTTGGCCAAAATCTCCAGGTAGGCCGTGCTATCCATCTTCCCATGGATGCGGACCAGATGGCCAGGCCCCTTGGCTGAGAAACAGACCCACAGCATGATGCTGCCACCACCATGCTTGACTGTAGGGATGGTATTCTTGGGGTCGTATGCAGTGCCATCCAGTCTCCAAACGTCACGTGTGTGGTTGGCACCAAAGATCTCGATCTTGGTCTCATCAGACCACAGAACCTTGAACCAGTCTGTCTTAGAGTCCTCCAAGTGATCATGAGCAAACTGTAGAAGAGCCTTCACATGACGCTTTGAAAGTAAAGGTACCTTACGGGCTCGTCTGGAACGGAGACCATTGCGGTGGAGTACGTTACTTATGGTATTGACTGAAACCAATGTCCCCACTGCCATGAGATCTTCACGGAGCTCCTTCCTTGTTGTCCTTGGGTTAGCCTTGACTCTTCGGACAAGCCTGGCCTCGGCACGGGAGGAAACTTTCAAAGGCTGTCCAGGCTAACAGTAGTTCCATAAGCCTTCCACTTCCGGATGATGCTCCCAACAGTGGAGACAGGTAGGCCCAACTCCTTGGAAAGGGTTTTGTACCCCTTGCCAGCCTTGTGACCCTCCACGATCTTGTCTCTGATAGCCTTGGAATGCTCCTTTGTCTTTCCCATGTTGACCATGTATGAGTGCTGTTCACAAGTTTGGGGAGGGTCTTAATTAGTCAGAAAAGGCTGGTAAAAGAGATAATTAATCCAAACATGTGAAGCTCATTGTTCTTTGTGCCTGAAATACTTCTTAATACTTTAGGGGCACCAAACAGAATTCTGGTGGTTTGAGGGGTTGAATAATAAATGACCCTCTGAATAAACTTTCTCAATTTAAAAAAAAAAAAAAAAAGAAATAACATTCTTTTTTGCTGCAGTGCATTTCACACTTCCAGGCTGATCTACAGTCCAAATGTCACAATGCCAAGTTAATTCCGAATGTGTAAACCTGCTAAATCTGCAGGGGGTTGAATACCACTTGTAGGCACTGTACTAACGGAATTAAATGGGTACTCCAGGGAGATAAAAAAATTCTTCTACTGTCCCTGCCTTCTTAAACTGGTGTCACACTAAACGACAGCGACAACGACGTCGCTGTTACGTCACCATTTTCGGTGACGTAACAGCGACCTTGTAAGTCGCTGTTATGATCGCTGCTTAGCTGTCAAACACAGCAGAAGCAGCGATCATAAGGTCGCTGTGCTACATGTTCAGAGAGCAGGGAGCCGCGCTTAGCGCTGGCTCCTTGCTCTCCTGCAGCACACATCGGGTTAATTAACCCGATGTGTGCTGCAGCTACATGTCACAGTTCAGAGAGCAGGGAGCCGCGCTTAGCGCTGGCTCCTTGCTCTCCTGCAGCACACATCGGGTTAATTAACCCGATGTGTGCTGCAGCTACATGTCACAGTGCAGAGAGCAGGGAGCCGCGCGCACTGCTTAGCGCTGGCTCCTTGCTCTCCTTGCTACAGTATACATCGGGTTAATTACCCGATGCGTACTGCAGCCACATGTCACAGTGCAGGAGCCGGCACTGGCAGCAAGAGCGGAGGCTGGTAACCAGCGTAAACATCGGGTAACCAGGGAAAGGTCTTCCCTTGGTTACCCGATGTTTACGCTGGTTACAGCTTACCGCAGCTGCCAGTGCCGGCTCCTGATCGCTTCATTTCGTCGCTCTCTCGCTGTCACACACAGCGATGTGTGTGTCACAGCGGGAGAGTGACGACCAAAAGATGAAGCTGGACATTCAGCAACGACCGGCGACCTCACAGCAGGGGCCAGGTCGTTGCTGGATGTCACACACAGCGACAGCGACGGGACGTCGCTGCAACGTCACAGAAAATGGTGACGTAGCAGCGACGTCGTTGTCGTCGTCGTTATGTGTGACACCAGCTTTATAGTATAAAGATTAGATGCTCAGTGCAGTTCTATAATTTTTATAATACATGTAATTGAGTGTGACAGGAGCTGCTCTCACTGCCCCCTCCTTCTGGGTTGTGGCCGTGCCCCCTGTTCTAGTACAGAATCCAGCTGGATTATCAGGAGGCTAGTTGTTACTAACAGCATGGAGCAGGCCAGGCCCCCTGCTGTCGGACAGAAACAGAAATTATCAGGAGGCTGGTTATTACTAACAACATGGAGCAGGCCACACACCTAATGTTACGTCCCAAAAGGGAGGGGGAGCAGCTTCCGGGTCACACTGAATTACAGGTATTGTAAGGATAATAGAACTGCACTGTGCACCTCATCTTTATACTTTTTGAAGGCAGGGACATTAGAATGTTTATTTAACTCCCTGGAGTACCAATTTAAAGGGAACCTGTCAGGTGCAATGTGCACCCAGAACCACAAGCGGTTTGGGGTGCATATTGCTAATCCCTGCCTAACTGTCCCTGTATACACTAGCATAGATAAAGAGATCTTTAGAAAAAGTATTTCTAAAGATCTTCTACCGTATGCTAATGAGTGAAGGCACTAGTCCCCTGGGCATTAGTTCCCCGACCAGTCGCCCCCATTAGCATGTTAGTACGCCCCTGTGGGCGTGCTAACATGCTAATGAATGTGCAGCATTAGAGGATGATCTCACCTCTCCGCTGCCATCGTGTCCAACTCTGAATTTCAGCTCGGAGTTTGGGTCATGCGCACTACCTCAGTTTGAAGCGAGGACGCGTACCTCTGGCTTCATAGTGCGCATGACCCAAACACCGGGGTCATGCGCACTGAGCTGAAATCCAGCGTAGGGCAGCGATGGCGGCGGAGAAGTGAGTGAGATCATCCTCTGACACTGCACATTCATTAGCATGTTAGCATGCCCACAGGGGCGTACTAACATGCTAATGGGGGCAACTGGCCGGGAAACTAACGCCCAGGGGGCTAGTCCCCTCGCTCATTAGCATACGGTAAAAGATCTTTAGTAATACTTTTTCTAAAGATCTCTTTATCTATGCTAGTGTATACAGGGACGGTTAGGCAGTGATTAGCAATATGCACCTAGAACTGCTCGTTGTTCTGGGTGTATATTGGACCTGACAGGTTCACTTTAAAGAAAAAAAGGATTTATTGGCTGCAGTAGTTACAAACATAGAAAAAAATAGCAAAGTGTTTTCTGGGCTAAAGCAAATTTTCGACAGGCACTGTAACAAGCTGAATCCTAACAACACGTAATAACAACATTCTGAGGACTCTGCTCTGCTTGACAGAGAGCTAGTCATGTGACAGCTCATATGCGATTTACATATTACGGTCACAGGCAGACTTGCTTCACAGCCGGCATCCACCTCTTAACAGCAGCGACCAGAGCAAGTTTCAGCCACTGCCATTTTAAAATGCCAGTGCCCATGTCAATCACTGACAGCTGCATTTAAATGTCCTGTGACGTGATCGCTAGGAGTCAATTTAAATGCTGGGTGCATGCTGAAGAGCTGCCTTGGGCTACAGTATATAGTATGGGCGATCAGACAATAACAGGTCTAAAGGGACTAAAAAAATAAACTTGAAATTAAAAACATATATGTTATAGAAAGTACACAAAAGTGGAGGAAAAATATATAGGCTTAAATCATCCCAATTTTCCCTGTTTAAAAATGTAAATAAATTAACATATTTATTATTGTCGTGTTTGTAAAAGTCCGATCTACCAGAATATGAAATGATTTAAACCATACATTAAATATCTAAGAGGAAAAAAAATTGAAACCCCAGTAATGCTATTTTTGGTTGCTGTACTTCCCTGTATTGGAATGGCTATTGAAAGAACAGGAGAAAAAAACAAAAATGAAGAATTGCCAGGCCTTATAGTTAAGAGAAAATTGCTACCCGTAGCTACAATTTGACTTAATCGGTTCAGGCTTTTGGTGATGTGATACCTCCTCCATCCAGTAGTAGATACATTTGGGTGCATATGTCAGTAACTTTGCTGCAGAGACATTCTGGCTCACATCACTTCAGCACCTACATGATGCAGATGTTTGTAGTTTCCCTGTGTTCTAACATCAGTACCTCTGTCATACATTTACCACTTCCATAGCTTCTGCTTGGTATGGAGTTATACATTGGGGAAGATGCAATGATAAATGTAATTGAATTCTGTCTCAAACCAAAATAAGCTAAGGTACATACGTGCCTTGCTTCTCAATTTCTATATGTTTTAGAGATTTTTTTTTTTTAATCACCATACCTGATATTGTGGCATAGCTTAGTGTAGGGGTGTCATTCAGTGGGAAGTACGTGGCCTAAACATGACAAAATGCACCATACTTTTGGTGCAAAATATTTATGTAAGCTAAGCCATCTAATCGGTGGTGTAACGTTGGACAAATTGTGTAGTTTGTCATCCAGCATGAGCCACTGTCATAAATTTAGCCCATTTTCACACCTTGCAACTTTCTTCAGCCCTTGCAGATGGTGAAAATGACAAGTACAGCAATACTCATCCTTTACTCTTCTAGTGCTGTATCTTCATCACTTCTCCCAATTATTAGTTTCAGGCTACAGTGGTGATGTCATGTATACAGTGGATACGATGGCTGTAGCCAATCACCAGGCTTAGCGACTATTCCGATGTAGACATGAGCTACTTAGCCCAGTGATTGCCTGCAGTGATCTTATGTATTGTATTGTATACAACATTAACTCTGAAGGTTGGAAACCATCACAGCGAGGAGCGATGAAGAGGTAGTACTCTAAAGGGTGCTTTACACGCTGCGACATCGGTAACGATATATCGTCGGGGTCACTGTGTTTGTGACGCACATCCGGCGTTGTTAGCGACATCACAGCGTGTGACACCTTGAGCGACCTTAAACGATCGCAAAAGAGTTAAAAATTGTTGGTCTGTGAGACGTCGTTCATTTACCAAAAATCGTTGTCTGGTCAGTAGTGAGGTTATTCGTCGTTCCTGCGGCACAACACATCGCTCCGTGTGACACCGCAGGAACAACGACCATCTCCTTACCTGCGTCCACCGGCAATGAGGAAGGAAGGAGGTGGGCAGCATGTTCAGGCCGCTCATCTCCTCCTCTCCTCTGCTACTGGGCGGCCGCTTAGTGACGCCGCAGTGACGTCGCTATGACGCCGAATGCACCTCCCCCTTGAAGGAGGGATTGTTCGGCGGTCATAGCGACGTCGCTGAAGAGGTATGTGCGTGTGACGCTGCCGTAGTGATAATGTTCGCTACGGCAGCGATCACCAAATGTCGCACGAACTACGGGGGCGGGTGCTATCGCGCTCGACATCGCTAGCTATCGCTAGCGATGTCACAGCGCATAACGCACCCTTAACAGGGGAAAGTCCCGTCTGCAAGCCTATGTTCTAAAGAAAGAAAACATACTACTAACCAAATTGAAGATCAGTATTTCTTCACTTTTTAAGTGCTCTACACCAGCACAAGTAATATAATTAACCCCTTAGTACTTTGAACCACCAACGATTTCTGCTACATGGTACATTTTTTTTGGGAATTATGAATAGTTTTATAATAAATTGGCATTGAAATAATTCTGACACAAACCCTTTATGTATCAGTGACTTATTTTTGCAAAACATTTATTTAAAAAAGGAGCATCTCTTGTACCTGATTTCCTAATTTTTGTTGTCACCCCTCTTTAGAGTAGTGTCATTTCATGCATATTTCAGTAGCTTACCATATTTCTTTATATGCACTTGAAGCAAACTATAGAGTGGAAGAAATTGGGAAGGAGAAATAGAATTATCAAAGAGAGACCCTGCAAAATATATTTGTTACTGTAGAGCTATAGGATAGATGATAGATATATAATCTCTGAGGGTCTGACCATTGGCACTCCCAAAAGAGGACCCATAGTTCCCTGTGTGAATGGAATAATAGTGTTTGAGGTCAGAAGTGTCTTTAGTGGAGATACCCTTTAAGCAGCTCATAAAGTTCTTACCACTTTAAGGCTAAGTTCACACACTGCTTTTTTTTGACGCTGCGTTTTTGTGCATTTTTTGCTGCAAAAAAACACACAAAAACGCACCGGCAGCAAAAAAACGCAGCAAAAATGTATACGTTTTTACCGCGTTTTGGTGCGTTTTTTTGCTGCATTTTGCTGCGTTTTTGCTCATTACGTTTGTATACATTTTTTGACAGTGAACAATGCCATTAAAGATTGTTGGAAATAAAAAAGAAAAAAGGTCTAATGTCTTTTTTTTCTTCAATATGTTCTTCATTCTCCACTAGTGTATGCAGGAGAGCAGACAGCTGCAGAACTACAAGGCTCAGCATGCTCCATCCAGGACTGTATGCTGGAGGGAGAGGCAGGGGGAGCAGAACTACAAGGCTCAGCATCCTCCATCCAATAGTGTATGCAGGAGAGCAGACAGCCGCTGCAGAACTGCAAGGCTCAGCATCCTCCATCCAATAGTGTATACAGGAGAGCAGACAGCAGCTGCAGAACTACAAGGCTCAGCATGCTCCATCCAGGACTGTATGCTGGAGGGAGAGGCAGGGGGAGCAGAACTACAAGGCTCAGCATCCTCCATCCAATAATGTATGCATAAGAGCAGACAGCCGCTGCAGAACTACAAGGCTCAGCATCCTCCATCCAATAGTGTATACAGGAGAGCAGACAGCAGCTGCAGAACTACAAGGCTCAGCATGCTCCATCCAGGACAGTATGCTGTAGGGAGAGGCAGGGGGAGCAGAACTACAAGGCTCAGCATCCTCCATCCAATAGTGTATGCATAAGAGCAGACAGCCGCTGCAGAACTACAAGGCTCAGCATCCTCCATCCAATAGTGTATACAGGAGAGCAGACAGCAGCTGCAGAACTACAAAGCTCAGCATCCTCCATCCAGGACTGTAAGCAGGAGTTTTTTGGCCCCCAAACAAATGACGTGGGCTTCGCCATATTTTTGTATGCTAGCCAGGCACAGCAGGCAGGTACAGGCTGCCTCCATCCCCCAGCTGCCTATTTGTACCCGGCTGGGAACCAAAAATATAGGGAAACCCTTTTTTTTTTTTAAATTATTTCATGAATTTCATGAAATAATTAAAAAAAAAAAAATGACGTGGGCTTCGACCAATTTTTGAGTCCAGCCAGGTACAACTAGGCAGCTGGGGATTGGAATCCGCAGTGCAGAGTGCCCAAGCTTTCTGGGCACCCCAGCTGCGAATTGCAGTCCGCAGCCACCCCAGAAAATGGCGCTTTCATAGAAGCGCCATCTTCTGGCACTGTATCCAACTCTTCCAGCTGCCCTGATGCCGGGTGGCTCACTTGGTAATAATGGAGTTAGGGCTAGCTGTGTATTATCAGCTGGCCCTTAGCCCGAAATTCATGGTGTCACGCTAATATTAATTTCTAGTAAAGATAAAAAAACCACAACACACAGAAAAATATTTTTACTAGAAATAAAACACAACACGATTAGTGACTCCATCTTTATTGAAATAAAGAACTCCCCTCCGCAGTAATCCTGGGTCAAGGGTCCCGCGCCGTCCAGTCCGGATCCAATATCATCTGATCAGTTTGCTGAAAGGCAAAGCCATCAGATGATGTGTCGTGTTCAAGGGCCTGAATCACATCACACATCAGCTGATTGTATAAAAGCCGTTTATACAATCAGCTGATGCATCAGTGCAAAAAAAAATACTCACTTATGTGCAGACTCCCGTCCGATCGCACCAGGAGCTGCCGGTAATCATCTGATAAAGTCTCCTGACGGCATCAGCTGATAGTTTAAGCCGGCTGGGCGGTAAAAAGCCGGCGTCAGCGCGAGACTTACGATCAGCTGATGCGTCAGATGCCGCATCAGGTGACCACATCAGGTGATCACCGCCAGGTCCTGTAGCTATCGGACATGCTGCTCGGGAGTCAGCACACAGCCGGAGCTGGGGTGGCGGTACCGGGAGAGGAGCTGGGAGCGGACATGTACCGGGAGTCTGCAGACAGGTGAGTATGACATTTTTTTTTCTACTGTTCACTTTTGATTTCCATCTCCCGCCCGGACATGGCGCCGGACGGGAGGTGGAAGCAGCGGTGGCGGTACCGGGCGTATTCACGCTTCTCTGTTTACCAACAGAAGGAATCCTCTTCCTGTACATGTCACTTTACTACCCACTCCATGCGTTTACAGCTGCGTTTTTAGTCATAGAAATGCACTAAAACGCAGCTATATTTGCAATTTGCGTTTTTCATTGCGTTTTTGAACATCTCATTGAACTCAATGGGTGGAAAACGCAAAAATAATTGACATGCTGCATTTTTGTGGGCACCACAAAAACGCAGCTAAAAAAAACCCGCTGCGTGCAGACAGCAAAAATGAAAACTCAGACTTTGCTGGGTAAGAAAAGTCATGCAGTTTTCTGAGCTAAAACGCACCCGAAAAAAGCGCAAAAACGCAGTGTGTGAACTTACCCTAATACCCTCCGGCAAAATAAAAAGCATAGGCAAAGAATTAAAAGGAAATTGTTTTTTTTGTTGTTTTTTTTTTAATCCAAGGTAATTCAAATATAAACATAGCAAATAGACATTTTATCAGCCAAGTTTATAGGAACAAATGCACAGAGAAGATGCTGCAATCCCCCTTATTAACACTAAAAGTCCCAGAGAGGGGTCATTTAACATTTCTACCTTTGGAACCCAGAGAGCTCGAAATTTCTGGGACTTCTAGTGTTAAAGGCGGTAACACAGGTACAAAATACTGATGAAACCACTCGCAACCTACCAGTTCATGGAGGGGGTAATTGCCTAGCATTAGAATTACACACAGATGAAGATTGCAATAGGGAGCAAGTCACATACATGTGAAGCAAAGTGCCTAGCCAGTAGCCTTTTACAGGCCCTAATATTCGATTAAGCAGACTGTCCGGCACTCTTTGTGCAACACAGACGTACAGGCCCCTATTTTACAAGGTCAAGGTCACCAGTGATGTTCCTGGCTGCAAAAAAATGTAAAAAATATAAAATGTGCAGAAAAATACTATGAGGTATTGGTTTATATTTTGGCCAAAATACGCAAGCTCGCAACCCACCATCAAGGGTCCCCATGTCTTGCGAGTCCCTACACTACAGTAAAATATTTTTCTACAATCCCCTCCATGAAACATGAAATATATCATTCAACCTTAGAGGGATTGTATAAGATTATATGTAATCTCACAAGACAAAGTCCAGACAATTGCGCAGAGACAGCTGATTATGAGATTCAAAGATGTAAGAGTGGCATATTTCATGCTGTCATTTTATTTTGAGCTCCTTTCCGAAGCAATCCTTTATAACTGTGTGAAAATATATCTATAATCTATTCATTTTATCTGAGTAAGAGCATTCATTTGGTGTTAAGTGATAAACCTCTTGAAAACCCCGCTAGAGTTTGCTCTTTCAGTTCCGCCAGGGACTCGTAGCTCAGGATGAACTGGTAAAACTAATGTTTGATTTCATAAGACTTGGGAATAAAACTTGTCTCCTATATCCCACTGTGTCACAGTGATTTATGTGTTGATGTGTCATAGTGGCTTGGGAGACAAACGTATGCTTCTGTCGCTTTCAGGATGAAAGATGGTGGATCTGGGGGCGTATATGCCTTACAGTACGGCAATGAAATCTCACTAGGGGCCCATGACTCAGTCAATGTCACTTCTATTGTACTGTAACATAAAGAGGGATTGTTTGGTCTTGTTCGCGTGTGATGGAATTCTTATCTTTCTGCCGCAGTGAATTTTCACAAAGTGGTGTGATTGTATTTCAGGGAAGTATGGTACAGAAGTCCGTCCTGCCTTCATCCTTAATATTCCCTACCTGTTTCTTCCTGTTTGGGCAGGAATCAGAATATTCAGAGAAAAGCATTCCTTTACCAAAATACCAGCTGAAAAGGTAACAGTGCCAGAAACATCCTCACCAGAGTCCTGTACAATATAAACTGTCTATTTTTATGTTACCCATATATTCTTTTTTGTTTTGTTTTTTTAGGTAACATTGGCACACGAAGAAGGAATTTTTCAACGCCCAGTAGATATTGCACTGATTTTGTATCTCTTAGGAGCTATTACATTTACTCTTTTCAGAGGTCTGGTAAGTTTAAATATAATGTTTGATCCACTGTAGGCAGTCACGTTCCACCATATTGGGGCAATAGCAAAATGCCCTGTTATTTACACATTGTGATAGAATGTGTGATCTAGAAAGCAAATATTATAATGAATATATTCCACACATACCTGTGTGACTGGCGCACTATACGAGCCTCATCTGCATTCATGTTTAATACTAGGCAGCCTCCTCCATGAATTGGTAGCTTGTGAGTGGTTGTTTCATCAGTATTTTGCTCATGTGCTGCAACCTGCTAGTGCATTGGTAACCTGACATGGTGTTGGTAATCTTTCTTTTTCTGTTATGCATTTTGCCGATAGAATGTGTGATCTAGAAAGCAAATGTTATAACAAATAAATTCCAAAATACCTTTAAGTAGCAAATCAAGTTTGTTTTGTCAAGGAAAGTAATCACTTTAGCACATTAAAATGGACTCCATCTTCTTAAGCCCCCGTCACATTTAGCGACTTACCAGCGATCCCGAAAACAAGGCGACCTGAGAGGGATCGCTGGTAAGTCGCTGGGAGGTCACTGGTGAGATGTCACACAGTCAGACCTTACCAATGACTCAGTAACGATACAGGTCGCAGTAGCGACCTGTATAACGATCTCTGCTGTCATTGGGACCCTGTCACAGTGTCAAACATAGCGATGCCTCCTGCCCAGCAGGACATCGCCTTTGAAGAAAAAGGTCCAGGTCATTCAGCAACGACTGGCGAGCTCACAGCAGGGGCCAGGTCATTGCTGGATGTCACACATAATGAGATCGCTGTTGCGTCACGAAAACCGTAACTCAGCAGCGATATCGCTAGTGATGTCGCTTAGTGAGACGTGGCCTTTACATTGATATATACCTGTCCTAGGATAGGGGAAATGATCATGTGAAGTAGAATACTGTGTCCCCCTACCGTCATGAGTCTTATGTAATACGGAATATACTATTGGTGCTGAGGTAAGAATTTCCTGCTGGAAATGAGGTCCACCATGCCTTTGTGATCAAGCATGGTAAAAACCAGGGATGCTGAGGTAAGATGAAGCTGCTCACACTGCTGTCCACCCTGTCTTTCAAATCTAATACTGGAGATAAAGGGGGCTATGAGATAAGAAGAGGTCACTCACAAAGCTGTCCATCCTGTTTTCTGAATGCTGAGCGGCTTCAATGACCTGCAGATAAAATATACCATGTACTGTCAAGCTATTTCAAGGTCACAGCATTCAGAAGACAGGGTGGACAACAGTGTGAGAGCAGCCTTTTACTAACTCAGCACTTCTAGTATTTCCAACTTCAGATCAGAAAGACCTAGTGGACAGCAGTGTGAACAGCCTCTTTTTACCTCAGCAACTGTTGTATCTTCAATATTAGATTAGAAAACAGGATGGAAGCAGTGTGAGCAGCCTCTTTTTACTTCAACACCCCTGGCATCTATAGTAGATCAGAAAGACAAGGTGTATAACAGTGTGACCAGCCTTTTCTTACTTCAGTACCTCTCATTAGATCAGAAAAGCACAGTGGTATAGAGGTGAAGCTGCCTCTTCCTAACTCAACACTCCTCGTATGTCAAGTATTAGATCAGATAGACAAGGTGGACAGCAATGTGAGCAGCCTCTTCTTACCTCAACATTTCTGGTATCTCCATTATTAGATCAGAAAGACATGATGGACAGCAGGGTGAGCAGTCATTTCTTACCTCAGCTTTCCTGGCATCTCTAGTATTACATCAGAAATACATGAAAGACAGTAGTGTGAATGGCCTCTTTCTATCTTAGCACTCCAGTATTAGATCAGAAAGCCAGGGAGAACAGCAGCATGAGGAACTTCTTCTTAGTTCAGTAATCTTGCTATCTCTAGTATTAGATCAGATTGACAAGGTGGACAGCAGTGTGAGCAGCCTCTTCTAATTTCAGCACTCTTACTATCCACAGTATTAGATAAGATAGATATGGATAACTGCAGTGTAAGCAGTCTCTTCTACCTTTGCGCTCCTGGTATCTGCAGTATTAGATCAGTAATGTAGGATAGACAGCAGTGTGTGGCCTCGGCACTACAGGTATCTTCACCATATCTATAGACTGAATGGAGCAGAGAACACAAATGCTTGATTTTGCTCTATTCTTACACAGTCGTATCTCTGTATCGGTGTGGTTCCCAGTGTCTGACCACAGGCATCTATACCTTTATTACCTATCCTTGGAATGGTAATAAATCTTATTTATTTATTTGTTTATTGAAAATGCCTAAATGCATGTGGTCTTAGGGTATTTAATGTTGGATACTGTACATATGTTTAAATCCAAGTATTGAATATGATGTAATATTCTAAATTCTGCCTTCATTTTAATCCATAGTTGTCACTGGACTGTCCTTCTGACACTTGCTTTACCTATATCTACCAATATGAACCCTACATAAGGGACCCTGTTGCTTATCCTAAAATTCAGGTAAATTTGGAGATTTTGATGTATACTGATAAAAATCATGAGAAAAGTATAATTAAATGAGCAATATTTTTAAAGAGTACGGTACTCTTAAATACTTTTAAGAATTGATAACCTATTACTCATTCCTGTAACTCTTTAGCGCAAAATGATGTACATATACGTCAATGCTAGGGTCACCATGTGCAGAGGGGTTCAGCTTCTGGCTCTTACAGCTGGAGCTGCACTGCAATCGCTGCTGTTAGCCTGTCACCTTGTACATGTAGTCATATACATATGTGGTCAGCATTGTATACAGATGGAGAAATTGAGAAGAATGATTATAGATTTGTTGGAAAAGATTCAGTATAACTTGCATTTTATTTATTGAAATCTCTGGTGTTTGTATACATATGAGTGCAGTGGGATGTCTTACTTAATGATTGATCTCTACATTTATAATCATATAGGGAAGACTGTCAATCACTGAATAGGACCGCCTACTGGACTCATAGTCATACAAACACCAAGGATTTCAATGAATAGAATGGAAGTTGTACTGAATCTTTTCCAAGAAAAATATGCATTATTCTGATCATCTCCTGCTGCCTGCACATCACATACCATCACATACATTTTCAACCTGACAGATTTCCTTTAACTGTTGCCGTTACCAGTGTGTGTGAGACTGCATTGCAGCTATAAGACCCCACACTGGCAGCCAGACTGGTTTGTCAGGTCTCTGGAAGGAGAATAGTCTTCCCCGTGGTCCCCACTATAGCTTATGAAAGCCAAATCAGATCCCATACTTTGCACTGACGAGGGGCAATCACACCGAAACACCATGTCTGCAAATTGGGGTTCTGATCTGGTATAAATCCTAAGTCATATGAAAAGGCTTGTTAAAGGGCCACTTTTGACTTTTAGGATTGCCACTTCCAATAGGCAGCGCTACAGTTTGTCTCCTTCCTGGAGAGACAATTTGAATATTTCCCAGAGGGGTATTGCAGCTAGAAGACTCCTCACTGGCAGCCAGACTGGTTTGTCAGGTCTCCGCAAGGAGAATAGTCTTCCCCGTAGTCCCCACTATAGCTTCTCATAAGCCAGATCAGATCCCATACTTTGCATTGACGAGGGGCAATCACCCTGAAACACCGTGTTTGCAAATTGGGGTTCTGATCTGGTATAAATCCTAAGTCATATGAAAAGGCTTGTTAAAAGACCACTTTTGACTTTTAGGATCGCTACTTCCAATAGGCGGTGAAAAAAACACCAAAAAACTGATCTGTAACAAATGTTCAATAAACATGCAACATTACAAGCATGTGAATTGCAGCCTCAAGACTAGAAAAAAAACAAGGAGAAAAATTGTATGAAAAATACCCTGACTATAAATAAATAAATTGCAAGTGCTTAATAACAGGGTACTTAGTATATACATTTCTGCAAAAAGGTAAGAAGCTGTCCCACCTTGTCACGGTGTACCCATCTGGGACAGTCCCTATCCAACTAAAGTTAACACTATTATACATACCTGACTTGTGTCTATCAAAAACTCCAATGTGAATGGTAAGAAGTGGTCAGCTGGGTCCCAGATTAAAGACACAGCAAAGTGGGAAGCAGTTAGTTGTTCAGCCTCAGTATAAGGAGGGCTGCGCCCCCAACTTGCAATAAAGCAAGTTTTTTTTCTAGTCTTGAGGCTGCAATTCACATGCTTGTAATGTTGCATGTTTATTGAACATTTGTTACAGCTCAGTTTTTTGGTGTTTATTCTGCTATCTTGTTTTATTGCAAGTTGAGGGCGCTGCCCTCCTTATACTGAGGCTGAACAACTAACTGCTTCCCACTTTGCTGTGTATTTAATCTGGGACCCAGCTGACCACTTCTTACCATTCACATTGGAGTTTTTGATAGACACAAGTCAGTTATGTATAATGGTTTTAACTTTAGTAGGTTAGGGACTGTCCCAGATGGGTACACCGTGACGAGGTGGGACAGCTTCTTACCTTTTTGCAAAAATGTATATACTAAGTACCCTGTTATTAAGCACTTGCAATTTATTTAATTATAGTCAGGGTATTTTTCATACAATTTTTCTCCTTGTTTTTTTTTCCAATAGGCGGTGCTAGAGTTTGTCTGATTCCTGGAGAGACAATTTGTGAAATGGATGGGTTACTATGACAGCCAGGAGCCTGTTTTAGGCCCCTTTTACTGTCATCTTGGTATTCTGGGGACGTGAAGTCATAGGTTGAGCTTCTTAGGATGCTGTGATTTTCAGTATGTACTGTCTGGTGTTACAGTATATGGAAGAAAGAAATAAAAAATTGCATGTTCAAGTACCGTAGGGTGACTAAAAAATACAGTAAAACATTAAAAAAGTAAAAAAAAACCCAAAACAATAAATATGAAAAATTTGAATCACCCCTGCTTTCCCCCATTAAAAATAATGAAAAAAACCTCAAAACATATTTGGTATCGTTGTGTCCGTAAAAGTCCAGTCTAATAAAATATTAAATATATTCACCCTTAAACCGATAATCACAGTAACGAGAAAATAAGGTAAACACTACGGATTTGGGGTCTTTTGGTTACCACATCACCCCAAAAAATGCCATTAAGACAGATTAAAATGTTGTATATAGATATGGAAATCTGTTTTTCATGGCAAAAGATCCAGTATTCATAAGTGATATGAATAAAACAGCAATTTATTTAGAATAAAGCAACAATTTAAAAAAGTATATAAAAAGAAAAGAAATACATACTTAGAGACTCGGTATCATAGTGTTAAAAAGACTGAGTTGCCCCCTCAAACTGTGCAATATTTAACTTACAATTATGGCACATAGCCATTATTCTTCATGCTCAAATCAAAATAATATAGCACATTAGTTAAACAGCACATAAACATAATGTAACGGTAGGGCTATTCAGGTTTACCGAGATCCTTGCATATCTCACTTTTTTTGATCCTTTTAGTTTTTTTTTTTCTTGAGTGCTCTCCTCACATTTACCTATTGAGCTTTTAAATATATTAAATAAAATTTGTAACTTTTGTTTTTGTTCATTTCCATTGGGATTCCTCCTATATCCTTGATTGTTAGCCAACAATTATTAGTTTCCAAGGACCTGCTTTCATTTGAATCGCAAACACATCTAATTGTCAAACACATCTTATCTAGAAAACAATATCTTACAGAGCGTTCCAAGGATGTTTGCAACTAGCAATTAACATAACATATTGACAAATTATAGATCATAATAGCTGTATTGATTACTTTCTTTATCAGCTCCGTACTGTTGTGTATACATTAACACTTTTATCAATCACAAATGAATAACAATCATTAGCTAATTTTACAAGCATTGTTTGCCAAGAAAACCCACGAAAATAAAGAGCGTAAACAAGAATTTCAACAACTGCTTAGAGGAAGCAGCCAAAGAACTCGCTTAACCAAACTCCTATGGAACTGCCATGAGAACTGATCTTATTCACCCATCTTAGGTGTTAACTCTTGCAGCTGTTTTATCTTCCTGAGATGCCCTGTCACTAGGTCAGAGCTATCAGGGATGTAAAGCTGGGTTCACACTAAGCGACAGCGACAACGACGTCGCTGTTACGTCACCATTTTCTGTGACGTAACAGCGACCTTGTAAGTCGCTGTTATGATCGCTGCTTAGCTGTCAAACACAGCGACGCAGCAGCGATCATAACGTCGCTGTGCTACATGTGCAGAGAGCAGGGAGCCGCGCTTAGCGCTGGCTCCTTGCTCTCCTAGGTATAGTACACATCGGGTTAATTAACCCGATATGTACTGCAGCTACATGTCACAGTGCAGAGAGCAGGGAGCCGCGCACACTGCTTAGCGCTGGCTCCTTGCTCTCCTTGCTACAGTATACATCGGGTTAATTACCCGATGTGTACTGCAGCCACATGTGCACAGAGCAGGAGCCGGCGCTGGCAGCAAGGGCGGAGGCTGGTAACGAAGGTAAATATCGGGTAACCAGGGAAAGGTCTTCCCTTGGTTACCCGATGTTTACGCTGGTTACAGCTTACCACAGCTGCCAGTGCCGGCTCCTGCTCCCTGCTCGCTTCATTTCGTCGCTCTCTCGCTGTCACACACAGCGATGTGTGTGTCACAGCAGGAGAGTGACGACCAAAAAATGAAGCTGGACATTCAGCAACGACCGGCGACCTCACAGCAGGGGCCAGGTCGTTGCTGGATGTCACACACAGCGACGGGACGTCGCTGCAACGTCACAGAAAATGGTGACTTAGCAGCGACGTCGTTGTCATTGTCGCTGTGTGTGACACCAGCTTAAGTAAAGCATTCATACCCACCAACAAATACACGCTGCTGGGAAGAAGAAAATCTACTATTGTCATGGGTGTGTCACGGACAGACAGTCATGTGGTGTCTGGAAATAGAAGGTCACAGCGTTTGGCTGTCCAAAATGCGCCCTGACTTTCTGTTGTTCCTACTGTTAGTATTCATTCTACTGGATAGCTTTCCTGCTGGATTTTTATCTCTTCCCCTTTTGGACCCAGATGAGCGCTCCTTCCATCCAGCTAATAATTATCAATATCAATCCCCTTGTGCTTAAATACGCCCATCTTCCCTGGACTTGTGCTGGTGATATTTTTCAGTTCATTCTAGCTCTGGTTTCAAGCAGGTGGCTTGTATTCATCTGTGGTATTGTTGCTGAAGCTTAGATGAACTTCTGCCTGAGTCATTTGTGGATAAGTAGTTCAAGCACTTTCCCCCGTGTGTCCTCCTTGTGTCTTCCTTTAGTGTTTAGTGGTGTTGACAAAGAGCTTATCCCACCCAGTCCAGCAATAGGGATGCCTAGGGTCAGGTATCCAGCTCAGCGCATAGGTGTGGAAACTATCTAGGGGGGTGAGGGACCGCAGGGACCAGCAGTAGGTTTAGTCAGGGGTCACCATCTCCCCCTTCCCTAGACTCGGGGTCTCCTTCTCTTACCTTTTGCCACTCGCTTGGTACTTCTCTGTACCTAGCGTGACACCTATTCTGTAATGCCAGTCTATATATCTGTGCTAAACTACCCCGCACAGCTGCAATTACCTAAAAAATTAACAATCAACTACTTATGGGCTTGATGGTCACAAAAAAAATATAGATTGAGTTATACAAAGATGTAGAAAACGTTAGTTGCTAATTTTTAAGATCACATCAATCCTGTGGCAATAGGGTGAGAACTATTCCAACAGGTTATTTTTCTGGTCTGTGATCTGTACTTGTAATGTATATATAGTAACTAGAAGGTGGCCCGATTCTAACGCATCGGGTATTCTAGAATTTATTGTGTAGTTAATGTATGTTTTTTGTTATATATATCGATGTTGTTGTGTGTAGTTGACAGTGTTTGTGTAGGGCACTGTAAATGTTCTGGGTGTTGTCTGGGTGGGGGTGTGTGTGAGAGCAGTGTTGTATGTGTGTTGCGTTGTGTGTGTTGCATTGTTTGTGGAGCGCTGTGTGTCTGCAGCATTCTGTGTGTGTGGTGCTGTGTGTGTTGCGCGGTTTGTGTGGGTGTGGAGTGCGTGTGTGTGTTTTGGGGGAGGTATGTTTTGTGCAGTGTGTGTGTTGCGCGGTATGTGCGTATATTTGTGTATGCCGCGGTGTTTGTGTGTTGGGTGTTGTGTGTGTGCGGCGTTGTCTGTGTAGGGCGGTGTTTGTGGTTCCCAGTGTGTGTGTGGTGTGTTGTGCGGTGCGCGTGTGGCGCTGTGTGTGTGTTTTGGGGGGAGGTGTGCACCCCATCGTGCTCCATCCCCCATGCTGCGCACCCCTCATCGTGCTCCATCCCCCATGCTGCTCACCCCCCATCGTGCTCCATCCCCCATGCTGCGCACTCCCCATCGTGCTCCATCCCCCATGCTGCGCATCCCCATCGTGCTCCATCCCCCATGCTGCGCACCCCCCATCGTGCTCCATCCCTCATGCTGTGCACCCCCCATCATGCTCCATCCCCCATGCTGCGCACCCCCATCGTGCTCCATCCCCCATCGTGCTCCATCCCCCATGCTGCGCACCCCCATCGTGCTCCATCCCCCATGCTGCGCACTCCCCATCGTGCTCCATCCCCCATGCTGCGCACTCCCCATCGTGCTCCATCCCCCATGCTGCGCACTCCACATCGTGCTCCATCCCCCATGCTGCGCACCCCCCATCGTGCTCCATCCCCCATGCTGCGCACCCCCATCGTGCTCCATCCCCCATGCTGCGCACCCCCCATCGTGCTCCATCCCCCATGCTGCGCACTCCCATCGTGCTCCATCCCCCATGCTGCGCACTCCCCATCGTGCTCCATCCCCCATGCTGCGCACTCCCCATCGTGCTCCATCCCCCATGCTGCGCACCCCCTATCGTGCTCCATCCCCCGTGCTGCGCAACCCCCATCGTGCTCCATCCCACATGCTGCACACCCCCCATCGTGCTCCATCCCCCATGCTGCGCACTCCCCATCGTGCTACACAGTCACACATCAGACAGTATACACGCACACATCTGATCGCATACACTCACACCCCACTTCTCCCTGTGCCCTCCGGTGGGCGGTCCCAGCAGCTGTGCTGCACGCCGTGCTCCTCTGCCGACACTCACAGATCCGATCGCATACACTCACACATCAGAACACAAGCACACACCCGATTGCATACACGCACACACCCGATCGCTTACACGCACACACACACTGACGATATCGCACTTACGCGCTCACACACTCACAACATCCGGCGATACCACATGCTTCCGGCCATGTGATCCTCCGGCAGGTCCTGGAAGGTCACTGCACGCACAGTATCACCGCCGAGAAGTAAGCGATATCACTGGATGTTGTTGTGTGTGGATGCGATCTGATGTGTGAGTGAGGTGTGTGTGAGAGTGAGTGAGTGTGATCTGATGTGTGTGTGTCTGTTCTTATGTGTGTGTGTGCGTGTGTGTTTGTGTTCCGCAGCTGCAGGACCTTGATGCGCTCACCTGCTCCCGGTCGGCGTCTGGTGAGTATGACTGCGGGGTCTTCTTTCTTCTGTCTTCTCTCTTCTGGGGGTGTCCGCTGCCTATAATGAAGTGTCTTGCAGTGTCTTTAACTCTTTCACCGCTGCATGACACTTCATTATTGACCGCAACGTATGCCGGCTCCCTGCACATGTGTACCGGGAGCCGGTGTACGCTGGAGCAGGCGATGCGTGCGGAGGTCCGGGGCGAGCGGCTAATCCATGTGGGGGGCGGGGCCAGGCCGAGGCGAGCGGCCAATCCGTGGGGGGGCGGAGCCAGGCCGAGCCCAGAGCGGCTAATCCATGCGGGGGCTGGGGCCAGGCTGAGGCGAGCGGCCAATCCGTGTGGGGGGGGCAGGGCCAGGCCGAGCCCAGCGGCCAATCCGACAGTTGTCACTTTTATGACCCTTACGGTGACACTGTCACGTGACACAATTTTGGAGCAAGACAGAAAGACAGACAGAATAGGGCAATTATATATATAGATGACACAAATAATGTGTTTCTGCCAAAGTGATGAAAACAGCGTTTCACCTAACTTATTCTTGTATGTGATTTTAGTCCAACACGTATCATGATATTCATCTATAGCACTACATTTTATTTGACATTTGACGTTAGAACACAACTCAAAGAGAAAATCCGCTACGTTATAAGCCGGCTAACCTTAAACTAGTGTCTTTACTCTACCAGGACCTCGTAACATTTCTACTAAAAAGAGTTTTAGTAGACAAGAAATTAAGTACAGTATTTCAACATACTGTAGATTAAAAGGGTTCCTCAGTCTGAAGAGACCCCGATCAGCAAGGTTTGGCACATGGCTATATGCCAATCATTAAGACCTGTTTAGATCTCTGACGATGACATGGAGTTGAAGTAACGCATTGTCTGTCCATATGGCATTGGAGAGCAGTGGGATGAAAACAAGCAAGGGGGCTTTCTTCTTCACTCAACTGGAATGCTGCCAAATAAAAAGGGCAAGTCCTTTAGTCAGGAAGGCAGCCAGCTGGGGTAGGGAATTAAAACGTTCATTGGATAAGCACTGTGTGTCTCAGGTTTTGGGTGGGGGTTCTTTGTTGGCAGTGAAGTGGATTATTATGAGAGTACAAACTTTGCATCAATTACATCTAGAATCAGCTTGCATTTTCCTTACTGTAGAGTTCTCATTTCAAGGAGCCCTCTGGGTAGAGAGGGGGTGAACCTTTTTGTAGTGAGAGGCATTGTTCCAGGCAGTCTTCTCTTCTGGCTTGAGTAGCCTGCGTATCTTGTAAGGTCCATCCCATCTAAGCTGCAGAATTTAGGGTGTCTTAATCCGCTGCCAAATCACCAAAAGGAGGTTGAGTTGATTACATTTCCAGAAGTGAGACAAAGATCCACTTGTGCAGTTACATTGACTAACTGATTTGCATAACATAATCAAAGACAGCTCCAAATTATAAGGGCTGACATGACAGTTTTTTCACGGATAGCACCTGTACCTGTGAATCTATGGGGTTCTTCACATGGCAGATTTTTTTCTTCGGTCTGAGTAGTCCTAGCTATCTAGCTCTGTTTATTAGTTGGTTAAAGGGAAGGTGTCGTCCAAAAAACCCAAATTTTAATAACTGAAAAAATGTAAAGTATTAATGTTTTAATGTTTTGTTTAAATATTATTATTAAATTTTTTTTAAAAAAAAAAGTTTGATATTTTCCACTCTTAAACACTAGGGGGAGCAGCTGCTGAAATCCTACTGTAGAACTACTGTAGAACTAGCTCACATTACACACAGTAAAAGTGGGCAGAATCTGCTCTCCTGTGTATGATCTCACATCCCCTCCTGTTCTGGGTGTTTCCAAAAGGATAAGAGAAAATTAAGTTTAGGATAACAGTAAGGAAGCCATTTTGTTGGTGAACGCAAAGTAAGGCCTTGTGCGCACTAGGCGTTTTTGCCGCGTTTTTAGCGGCGTTTTTTACCGCGTTTTTGTGCTGAAAACGCAGTGACATTGCTTCCCCAGCAATGTCAATGGGTTTTCAGAAGTGCTGTCCTCACACAGCGTTTTTTTTTAGCTGCGTTTTTGTGGTGACCACAAAAACGCAGCATGTCAATTATTTCTGCGTTTTCCACTGCGTTTTTCACTCATTGAATTCAATGAGATGTTAAAAACGCAATGAATAACGCATATAGCCGCGTTTCTATGACTAAAAACGCAGCTATAAACGCAAGGGGTGGGTACTACAGTGACGTGTACAGGAAGAGGATTCCTTCTGTTGGTAAACACAGAAGCAGGAATCCTCCCGGTACCGTCACCGCTGCCTCCACCTCCCGTCCTGTGCACGTCAGCTCCGTGCGGCGCCATGTCTGGGCGGGAGGTGGAGGCAGCGGCGAAAAACAAAGTGAACAGTAGAAAAAAAAATGTCATATACTCACCTGTCCGCAGGGTCCCGGTGCCATGCCCGCTCCCAGCTCCTCCCGGTCCCGCCGCTCTGGCTGTGTGCAGTCTCCCCGGGGCAGGACCTTGCTTGCAGGACCTGGCTGTGGATCACCTGATGCAGTCACCTGACGCATCAGCTGATCGTAGTCTCGCCGGCTTTTTCGCGCCCGGCCGGCTATCAGCTGATCCTGCCGTCAGGGGACTTCATCAGCTGATTACCGGCAGCTCCGGCAGCGATCGTATAGGATCAGACTCCCGTCCAATCGATCGCTCCAGGAGCTGCCGGTAATCACCACAGCACATAAGTGAGTATGTATTTTTTTTTTTTTCTACTGATGCATCAGCTGATTGTATAATCGGCTTTTATACAATCAGCTGATGTGTGATGGAATTCAGGCACTTGATCCTGACACATCATCTGATCGCTTTGCCTTCCAGCAAACCGATCAGATGATATTGGATCCTGATTGGACGGCGCGGGACCCTGACCCAGGATTACTGCGGAGGGGGGTTTATTTCAATAAAGATGGAGTCACTAATTGTGTTGTGTTTTATTTCTAATAAAAATATTTTTCTCTGTGTTGTGTTTTTTTTTTATCATTACTAGAAATTCATGGTGGCCATGTCTAATATTGGCATGACACCATGAATTTCGGGCTTAGGGCTAGCTGATAATATACAGCTAGCCCTAACTCCATTATTACCTAGCTAGCCACCCGTCACCAGGGCAGCTAGAAGAGTTGGATACAGCGCCAGAAGATGGCGCTTCTATGAAAGCGCCATTTTCTGGGGTGGCTGCGGACTGCAATTCGCAGTGGGGGTGCCCAGAAAGCATGGGTACCCTGCACTGCGGATTCCAATCCCCAGCTGCCTAGTTGTACCCGGCTGGACTCAAAAATTAGGCGAAGCCCACGTCATTTTTTTTTTTTAATTATTTCATGAAATAATTAAAAAAAAAGGGCTTCTCTATATTTTTGGTTCCCAGCCGGGTACAAATAGGCAGCTGGGGGTTGGGGGCAGCCCGTACCTGCCTGCTGTACCCGGCTAGCATACAAAAATATGGCGAAGCCCATGTCATTTTTTTTTTCTTTTTGGGCAAAAAACTGCATACAGTCTTGGATGGAGGATGCTGAGCCTTGTAGTTCTGCAGCTGCTGTCTGCTCTCCTGCATACACTAGTGAATGGAGGATGCTGAGACTTGTAGTTCTGCAGCTGCTGTCTGCTCTCCTCCATACACTAGTGAATGGAGGATGCTGAGACTTGTAGTTCTGCAGCTGCTGTCTGCTCTCCTGCATACACTAGTGAATGGAGGATGCTGAGACTTGTAGTTCTGCAGCTGCTGTCTGCTCTCCTGCTTACACTAGTGAATGGAGGATGCTGAGACTTGTAGTTCTGCAGCTGCTGTCTGCTCTCCTGCATACACTAGTTCTGCAGCTGTCTGCTCTCCTGCATACAATGAACATTTTGAAGAAGGAAATGACATCAGATCAGACCTTTTTTTTTTTCTCATCAACAATCTTTAATGGCATTGTGCACTGATTAAAAACGCAGTGAGCAAAAACGCAGCAAAAAACGCACCAAATCGCGGCAAAAACGCATGCGTTTTTGCCGCATTTTTTAGCCGCGGGTGCGTTTTTTTAGACAAAAACGCACATAAAAACGCAGCGTGAAAAAAACGCCTAGTGCGCACATACCCTAATCCTAATGTCTAAAGTGTCACCAAGGACAGCTGCATAGTGCTCCCCACATAGCGCTCTGCACACCCCGTACCAGCAATGCTCTGCCACACGCATGCCCACGCACAATGCTCTGCCGCATGCACACCTGCCCACAATGCTCTGCCACATGCACACTCGCCTGCAATGCTCTGCCATACGCCCGCCCACAATGATCTGCCGCACGCACACCTGACTGCAATGCTCTGCCACACGCACGCTCGCAATGCTATGTCGCACACACCCCCGCAATGCTATGCCGCACGCACACTCACCCGCAATGCTCTGCTGCACACCCGCCCACAATGCTTTGCCACATGCCCGCCCTCCCGCTCGCAATGCTCTGCCGCCTGCCCCCCGCAATAATCTGTTGCCCATCCGCTCGCAATGCTCTGCCGCATGCACGCCCCTACTCACCTCATTCCAAGACCTCTGCTACCGGCAGCTACTCTTGTCAGGTCACTGTCTTTCCAGGGGGAAAGTGCAGCACACAGCATACACTGTGAGCTCCACAAAGATGGCGCTGATCTCCTCCATCAGCTGTGATCTGGACAGCCCAGAGAGCGAGTCCAGCTCACAGCAGGCAGCTCTCCGTGTTAAGTATGGGGGTCGGAGTCCGTCTATCAGATCCAATGCCCAGGGTGCTGCCATATTTGAGTTACACACAGCAAATCCAAGATGGCAGCGCCCAGTGTTTCAGTACAAATAGCATTAAATAAAAACTAAATATATAATATAACTTTGTATTAATAATAATGGATTCCATAATCCCTATTATTAATACAAAAAAAACAAACCGCGAAACCTTACCTTTAACCCACTTCTCAATCATGGCAGAAGATGTATAGATGAAGAATGAGGTTCGCTTAGCTCTTGAAAGGGACCAGATGGACAGCCACCATTACACTAAAAATTATGTTGAGCACTAGCTGAATGTGGAGCTACAGGCACCATGCTGATATCCGAAGATTAGGACACCTTTGGAAATAAATCTTTAGTAAGTTGTATAAATATATAAAAAGAAAACGATAGAAAGATCATTTTGGACAACCACGTTAAGGTCTTTTATAGGGAGCCTAATAAATATTTACTGATCTTAAAGGGTTATTCCCTTCTCCAAGATCCAATGCCAATATGTCAATAATATTAGTTAATATCTCCAATTAGACAGGTAGTATAGTTCTGATTAGCTATGTCTCTTATCTCTTGTGCAGGACATTGCAGATTGGGTATCCATGGTTATGTCCACTCATACAGTGACAGTTAGTTGCTCGTGGTTGTAACCATAGATACCTAAGCTGTAATGCCCTGCACATGAGGTAAGAGAGAGAGAGATATGGCTATATCAGGAGAACTATACTACATTTTAATTGGAGGTATTTGCTAATAATATTACTACACTTACTACATATTAGGATAGGATCTTGGAGATGGGAATACCCATTTAAGTCAGATCTATCTAAGGTGGTGGTACACAGTGACATGTGTTGTGATATCGCATGTAATGGTTTCCTATTTTGTTGCACTTGTCATATACTTTAACCCCTACACGACCTTCACATACTCGGTATGTCTTCCTTGTCAGGGACTTCTTGACCTTTGATGTACCCTGCACGTGCTGGCGATTGCAGGGGTGCAGGCACTGTGCCCCAACAATCACTGCCGGGGACGGAGCTTTCCTGACAGCCAAGCCTTGGCTCTCACAACCTGGGTGGGTTGCTGCGCTGTAACTAGCTATGTATCCCTCTAAATAATAATAATAATTATTATTATTATTATTATTGTATTAAATGGTGGAAGTACTACTGGGCTGGCAGCCCTCTGTTTCACTGGGGCTAGTGAAAATGGTCTGTCAGCCTGTCAGGGTTGTGAGCAAGTGTGGTGTCATGCCAAAGGCTGTGTGACTCACCCCCGTTCTCCCTCCTCGTGCTGCCCTATACGGACAGGGAGTGTGAGCGTAAAACTGCACTAAGCGGACCTTACTTACCCCTGGGGTTGCGAAACGCCACGTGTTTGTGGAAATGACGAGACCGTATTACGTGGCTTCGACATATTAGAGACATCAGGGTGGCCCTGCGAGTTGCAGTTTCATCACATAATATGAATAAAATATTATATCATAGTATGAATAATTATTATTATAAATGCCGCAATCAATATCACGGCATTTAGGGGATTGGGAAAGAGATCACACTCCCTCCCACCTTTGATCGGTGCCCCGCGATGTGATTGGAGGGTCTGATCGTTGCCATGGTGACCCGAGATTGTCATGACGACTTCTGGGTCACTAAGCTAAAGAAAGCTTTTGGGATCATGCCAGGGGCATTATCCCAGATGCTTCTGTCAGTGTAAAACTAACAATATAATGTATTGCAATGCTGGAGCATTGCAATACATTATACCTGCCATCTGGGGAGTAAAAAGTAATGTTCCATATAGGGAATAAATAAAAAAGTTTAAAAAACTTTTTATTAAAAATGTTTTTTTTTTAAAAAAAAAACAAAATATTCTCGGAAATCCTGTGCTCCAAAAATCAAATGGTGCTCATTCCGTGCTAAGCCCTGCGGTGTGGCCAAACAGTACTGTACAGTCACATCTGGAGTATTGCTATGTTCAAAAGAATTTGTGTAACATATTATCAGGCATTTTTTTACCTGTTCCCCTTATGAAAATTGGGTGCTGGAGAGGAGAAGCAGGGTTAACGCCGCGCTACCGCCAATGAGAATGATTGTTGATCATATGTCACATGTATATATATAACTGTCAATTGCTTATGTCCACATTTTGTTGATTCTTGCTTAGTCCTGAAGAAGGGGACTGGATCCCTGAAACGCATTGACCTATGGAATAAAATAATTTATTAAAAATCAACAATCATTATCATTGGCGGTAGCACGGCATTAACCAAACTTTTCTCCAGCACCGAATTTGTATTAACCCACTTTGGACTGCAGCAGCCGCTATCATCTTTTAAACCTTCATAGGGGTTGTGACTTTCACAAACTTGCTAGGTGAGTGTTATTTTGTATACACCACTATTTTTAATCTGGTAAGACCCTATTTGCATTCTTTTTCTTTATTCTCCTTATGAAAATTGGAAATCTGGGATTAAAACAACATTTTAGTGATAAAAATGTAATTATTTTTTCCTCTCCCTCCTCTAGTATACCATTTTGTGACACATCTGTATTGTCAATATGCTCACTGCACGTCTAGATGAATTCATTGAGTTGGTGCAGTTTGTAAAATGGGGACACTTGTGGGGCAGTTTCTGCTGTTCTGGCACCGCAGGGGTTCTGCCAATGTGAAAAAGCGTCCACAAACTATTCCAGCCAAATCTGAACTTAAATATGGTGCTCTTCACTTTTGTATTGTGCCTCAAAAGTAGTCTACCCTACTGAATTTGAAAAATTTGGGAATAAAGCAAAATTTTAGTGATTAATTTTTTTTTTTTTCATGGCTCAACGTTATAAAATTCTATGAAGCACATGGGGATTCAAGGTGCTTACTAAACATCTAGATAAATAAACTGAGGATTCTAGTTTTCAAAAAAATGTCACTTGTGTGGGAGCTCTACTGTTTAGGCACCTTTAGGGGCTCTGGGAATGTGACATAGCACTGCACCAGCAAACTGTTCTAATTAAATCTGAACTCAAATATGGTGCTCATTTCCTTCTTCACTTTGTACTGTTCCTCAAAAGTAGTTTTTGAGCACATATGAGTTATTGGCGTACTCAGGAGAAATTTCTCAACACTCTCCTGTTACTCTAGTGAAAATCAAAGCTTAAAGCAACATTTTTGTGGTAAAAATTGTTTTTTGTTTGTTTCTTTTATATTTTTTTAATGGCTCAACGTTATAAAATTCTTTTAAGCACCTGGGAATGTTCAAGGTGTTCACCAAACATCTAGATAAATTCCTTGAGGAGTGTAATTTCCAAAATAAAGTCACTTGTGGGGGAGCTCCACTGTTTAGGCACATCAGGGGCTCTTCACACATGACATGATATTTGCTATCTATTCCAGACAATTTTGTGCTCTAAAATTTTAATGACTCTCCTTCCCTTCTGAGCCCTGTCATGCGCCCAAACAGTAGATTTCTACCACACATGGGGTATTGGTGTACTTAGGTAAAAATGCAAAATTTTCAAAAGAAAAAGTAAAATTTTCATTTTTCCCTAACACATTGCTTTAGTCCCTATGAAGCACCTAAAGGGTTAAAAAAACTTCTTGGATGTGGTTTTGAGAAGTTTGAGCGGTTCAGTTTTTAGAATGGCGTCACTTTACTGTATTTTCTGTCACCTAGGCCTCTCAGTCACTTCATATGTGATTTGGTCTCTAAAAAATGGTTTTGCAAATTTTGTTGAGAAAATTGCTAATAGACTTGAACCTTTCTAACTTTCTAACAAAAAAAAAGATGTTTCAGAAATTGTGCTGATGTAAAGTAGATATGTGGTTAATGTTATTTATTAAAGGGGTTGTCCGACATAACAAACATTTTTGAGTTTAAGCTAATCTGTGCTGTGTTGTCATATAAAACACCCCTACATTGTTATTTTTTCTTTTCTAACGTTTGTTCCTCTTGAATTATCCCTTTATTCTCTGCAGCTCCTTATTTACATTCAGCTCCAGCAAACTGACCACTTCCTGTGCTGAACCTCCCACTCACAGCTGGCACCGCCCGACCTCTGTGTCCAGCCCCACCCTCTGCCCGCCCCCTGCACACACATTCCCTGTCAGTATATTCTGCCCCAGCACCTGACCTGTTATCACTACAGCATTGCAAATAACAGCGCCACATCGGGCTCTGTACCCGACACCACATCGGGCTCTGCACCCCCCACCACATCGGGCTCTGCACCGCACACACACACACATCGGGCTCTGCACCGCACACACACATCGGGCTCTGCACCACACACACACATCGGGCTCTGCACTGCATACACACATCAGGCTCTGCACCGCATACACACATCAGGCTCTGCACCGCATACACACATCAGGCTCTGCACCGCATACACATAGGGCTGTGCACCGCATACACACATCAGGCTCTGCACCACATACACACATCAGGCTCCACCCGGCATACACACATCGGGCTTTGCACCGCATACACACATCAGGCTCTGCACCGCACACATATCGGGCTCTGCACCGCATACACACATCGGGCTCTGCACCGCACACACACATCGGGCTCTGCACCGCATACACACATCAGGCTCTGCACCGCATACACATATCGGGCTCTGCACCGCATACACACACATTGGGCTTTGCACCGCATACACACATCGGGCTCTGCACCGCATACACACATCGGGCTTTGCACCGCATACACACATCGGGCTCTGCACCGCATACACATAGGGCTGTGCACCGCATACACACATCGGGCTCTACACCGCATACACACACATCGGGCTCTGCACCGCATACACACATCGGGCTCTGCACCGCATACACACATCAGGCTCTGCACCGCATACACACATCGGGCTCTGCACCGCATGCACACATCAGGCTCTGCACCGCATACACACATCAGGCTCTGCACCGCATACACACATCAGGCTCTTCACCGCATACACACATCAGGCTCTGCACCGCATACACACATCTGGCTCTGCACCGCATACACACATCAGGCTCTGCACCGCATACACACATCAGGCTCTGCACCGCATACAGACATCTGGCTCTGCACCGCATACAGACATCGGGCTCTGCACCGCATACACACATCGGGCTCTGCACCGCATACACACATCAGGCTCTGCACCGCATACAGACATCTGGCTCTGCACCGCATACAGACATCTGGCTCTGTACCGCATACACACATCGGGCTCTGCACCGCATACACACATCGGGCTCTGCACCGCATACACACATCGGGCTCTGCACCGCATACACATATTGGGCTCTGCACCGCATACACACATATCAGGCTTTGCATCGCATACACACATCGGGCTCTGCACCGCATACACACATTGGGCTCTGCACCGCATACACATAGGGCTGTGCACCGCATACACACATCGGGCTCTGCACCGCATACACACACATCGGGCTCTGCACCGCATACACACATCGGGCTCTGCACCGCATACACACATCAGGCTCTGCACCGCATACACACATCGGGCTCTGCACCGCATGCACACATCAGGCTCTGCACCGCATACACACATCGGGGTCTGCACCGCATACACACATCAGGCTCTGAACCACATACACACATCAGGCTCTGCACCGCATACACACATCAGGCTCTGCACCGCATACACACATCAGGCTCTGCACCGCATACAGACATCTGGCTCTGCACCGCATACAGACATCGGGCTCTGCACCGCATACACACATCGGGCTCTGCACCGCATACACACATCAGGCTCTGCACCGCATACAGACATCTGGCTCTGCACCGCATACAGACATCGGGCTCTGCACCGCATACACACATCGGGCTCTGCACCGCATACACACATCAGGCTCTGCACCGCATACACACATCAGGCTCTGCACCGCATACACACATCAGGCTCTGCACCGCATACACACATCGGGCTCTGCACCGCATACAGACATCGGGCTCTGCACCGCATACACACATCGGGCTCTGCACCGCATACACAAATCTGGCTCTGCACCGCATACACACATCGGGCTCTGCACCGCATACACATATCGGGCTCTGCACCGCATACACACATCAGGCTCTGCACCGCATACACACATCGGGCTCTGCACCGCATACACACATCGGGCTCTTCACCGCATACACACATCGGGCTCTGCACCGCATACAGACATCTGGCTCTGCACCGCATACAGACATCTGGCTCTGCACCGCATACACACATCAGGCTCTGCACCGCATACAGACATCTGGCTCTGCACCGCATACAGACATCGGGCTCTGCACCGCATACACACATCGGGCTCTGCACCGCATACACACATCAGGCTCTGCACCGCATACACACATCGGGCTCTGCACCGCATACACACATCGGGCTCTGCACCGCATACACACATCGGGCTCTGCACCGCATACACAAATCTGGCTCTGCACCGCATACACACATCGGGCTCTGCACCGCATACACATATCGGGCTCTGCACCGCATACACACATCAGGCTCTGCACCGCATACACACATCGGGCTCTGCACCGCATACACACATCGGGCTCTGCACCGCATACACACCGGGCTCTGCACCGCATACAGACATCTGGCTCTGCACCGCATACAGACATCTGGCTCTGCACCGCATACACACATCAGGCTCTGCACCGCATACAGACATCTGGCTCTGCACCGCATACAGACATCGGGCTCTGCACCGCATACACACATCGGGCTCTGCACCGCATACACACATCAGGCTCTGCACCGCATACACACATCAGGCTCTGCACCGCATACACACATCAGGCTCTGCACCGCATACACACATCGGGCTCTGCACCGCATACACACATCGGGCTCTGCGCCGCATACACACATCGGGCTCTGCACCGCATACACACATCGGGCTCTGCACCGCATACACACATCGGGCTCTGCACCGCATGCACATATCGGGCTCTGCACCGCATACACACACATCAGGCTTTGCACCGCATACACACATCGGGCTCTGCACCGCATACACACATCAGGCTCTGCACCGCATACAGACATCTGGCTCTGCACCGCATACAGACATCGGGCTCTGCACCGCATACACACATCGGGCTCTGCACCGCATACACACATCAGGCTCTGCACCGCATACAGACATCTGGCTCTGCACCGCATACAGACATCTGGCTCTGTACCGCATACACACATCGGGCTCTGCACCGCATACACACATCGGGCTCTGCACCGCATACACACATCGGGCTCTGCACCGCATACACATATTGGGCTCTGCACCGCATACACACATATCAGGCTTTGCATCGCATACACACATCGGGCTCTGCACCGCATACACACATTGGGCTCTGCACCGCATACACATAGGGCTGTGCACCGCATACACACATCGGGGTCTGCACCGCATACACACATCAGGCTCTGAACCACATACACACATCAGGCTCTGCACCGCATACACACATCAGGCTCTGCACCGAATACACACATCAGGCTCTGCACCGCATACAGACATCTGGCTCTGCACCGCATACAGACATCGGGCTCTGCACCGCATACACACATCGGGCTCTGCACCGCATACACACATCAGGCTCTGCACCGCATACAGACATCTGGCTCTGCACCGCATACAGACATCGGGCTCTGCACCGCATACACACATCGGGCTCTGCACCGCATACACACATCAGGCTCTGCACCGCATACACACATCAGGCTCTGCACCGCATACACACATCAGGCTCTGCACCGCATACACACATCGGGCTCTGCACCGCATACACACATCGGGCTCTGCACCGCATACACACATCGGGCTCTGCACCGCATACACAAATCTGGCTCTGCACCGCATACACACATCGGGCTCTGCACCGCATACACATATCGGGCTCTGCACCGCATACACACATCAGGCTCTGCACCGCATACACACATCGGGCTCTGCACCGCATACACACATCGGGCTCTTCACCGCATACACACATCGGGCTCTGCACCGCATACAGACATCTGGCTCTGCACCGCATACAGACATCTGGCTCTGCACCGCATACACACATCAGGCTCTGCACCGCATACAGACATCTGGCTCTGCACCGCATACAGACATCGGGCTCTGCACCGCATACACACATCGGGCTCTGCACCGCATACACACATCAGGCTCTGCACCGCATACACACATCGGGCTCTGCACCGCATACACACATCGGGCTCTGCACCGCATACACACATCGGGCTCTGCACCGCATACACAAATCTGGCTCTGCACCGCATACACACATCGGGCTCTGCACCGCATACACATATCGGGCTCTGCACCGCATACACACATCAGGCTCTGCACCGCATACACACATCGGGCTCTGCACCGCATACACACATCGGGCTCTGCACCGCATACACACCGGGCTCTGCACCGCATACAGACATCTGGCTCTGCACCGCATACAGACATCTGGCTCTGCACCGCATACACACATCAGGCTCTGCACCGCATACAGACATCTGGCTCTGCACCGCATACAGACATCGGGCTCTGCACCGCATACACACATCGGGCTCTGCACCGCATACACACATCAGGCTCTGCACCGCATACACACATCAGGCTCTGCACCGCATACACACATCAGGCTCTGCACCGCATACACACATCGGGCTCTGCACCGCATACACACATCGGGCTCTGCGCCGCATACACACATCGGGCTCTGCACCGCATACACACATCGGGCTCTGCACCGCATACACACATCGGGCTCTGCACCGCATGCACATATCGGGCTCTGCACCGCATACACACACATCAGGCTTTGCACCGCATACACACATCGGGCTCTGCACCGCATACACACATCGGGCTCTGCACCGCATACACACATCGGGCTCTGCACCGCATACACATAGGGCTGTGCACCGCATACACACACATCGGGCTCTGCACCGCATACACACACATCGGGCTCTGCACCGCATACACACATCGGGCTCTGCACCGCATACACACATCAGGCTCTGCACCCCATACACACATCGGGCTCTGCACCGCATGCACACATCAGGCTCTGCACCGCATACACACATCGGGCTCTGCACCGCATACACACATCAGGCTCTGAACCGCATACACACATCAGGCTCTGAACCACATACACACATCAGGCTCTGAACCGCATACACACATCAGGCTCTGCACCGCATACAGACATCTGGCTCTGCACCGCATACAGACATCGGGCTCTGCACTGCATACACACATCAGGCTCTGCACCGCATACAGACATCTAGCTCTGCACCGCATACACACATCGGGCTCTGCACCGCATACACACATCAGGCTCTGAACCGCATACACACATCAGGCTCTGAACCGCATACACACATCAGGCTCTGAACCGCATACACACATCAGGCTCTGCACCGCATACAGACATCTGGCTCTGCACCGCATACAGACATCGGGCTCTGCACTGCATACACACATCGGGCTCTGCACTGCATACACACATCAGGCTCTGCACCGCATACAGACATCGGGCTCTGCACCACATACACACATCGGGCTCTGCACCACATACACACATCGGGCTCTGCACCGCATACACACATCAGGCTCGGCACCGCATACACACATCAGGCTCGGCACCGCATACACACATCGGGCTCTGCACCGCATACACACATCGGGCTCTGCACCGCATACACACATCAGGCTCTGCACCGCATACAGACATCTGGCTCTGCACCGAATACAGACATCGGGCTCTGCACCGCATACACACATCAGGCTCTGCACCGCATACACACATCAGGCTCTGCACCGCATACACACATCGGGCTGTGCACCGCATACACACACATCGGGCTCTGCACCGCATACACACACATCGGGCTCTGCACCGCATACACACATCGGGCTCTGCACCGCATACACACATCGGGCTCTGCACCGCATACACACATCGGGATCTGCACCGCATGCACACATCAGGCTCTGCACCGCATACACACATCGGGCTCTGCACCGCATACACACATCAGGCTCTGAACCGCATACACACATCAGGCTCTGAACCGCATACACACATCAGGCTCTGAACCGCATACAGACATCTGGCTCTGCACCGCATACAGACATCGGGCTCTGCACTGCATACACACATCGGGCTCTGCACTGCATACACACATCAGGCTCTGCACCGCATACAGACATCTAGCTCTGCACCGCATACAGACATCGGGCTCTGCACCACATACACACATCGGGCTCTGCACCGCATACACACATCAGGCTCTGCACCGCATACACACATCAGGCTCGGCACCGCATACACACATCAGGCTCTGCACCGCATACACACATCGCGCTCTGCACCGCATACACACATCGGGCTCTGCACCGCATACACACATCAGGCTCTGCACCGCATACAGACATCTGGCTCTGCACCGAATACAGACATCGGGCTCTGCACCGCATACACACATCAGGCTCTGCACCGCATACAGACATCTGGCTCTGCACCGCATACAGACATCTGGCTCTGTACCGCATACACACATCGGGCTCTGCACCGCATACACACATCGGGCTCTGCACCGCATACACACATCGGGCTCTGCACCGCATACACATATTGGGCTCTGCACCGCATACACACATATCAGGCTTTGCATCGCATACACACATCGGGCTCTGCACCGCATACACACATTGGGCTCTGCACCGCATACACATAGGGCTGTGCACCGCATACACACATCGGGCTCTGCACCGCATACACACACATCGGGCTCTGCACCGCATACACACATCGGGCTCTGCACCGCATACACACATCAGGCTCTGCACCGCATACACACATCGGGCTCTGCACCGCATGCACACATCAGGCTCTGCACCGCATACACACATCGGGGTCTGCACCGCATACACACATCAGGCTCTGAACCACATACACACATCAGGCTCTGCACCGCATACACACATCAGGCTCTGCACCGCATACACACATCAGGCTCTGCACCGCATACAGACATCTGGCTCTGCACCGCATACAGACATCGGGCTCTGCACCGCATACACACATCGGGCTCTGCACCGCATACACACATCAGGCTCTGCACCGCATACAGACATCTGGCTCTGCACCGCATACAGACATCGGGCTCTGCACCGCATACACACATCGGGCTCTGCACCGCATACACACATCAGGCTCTGCACCGCATACACACATCAGGCTCTGCACCGCATACACACATCAGGCTCTGCACCGCATACACACATCGGGCTCTGCACCGCATACACACATCGGGCTCTGCACCGCATACACACATCGGGCTCTGCACCGCATACACAAATCTGGCTCTGCACCGCATACACACATCGGGCTCTGCACCGCATACACATATCGGGCTCTGCACCGCATACACACATCAGGCTCTGCACCGCATACACACATCGGGCTCTGCACCGCATACACACATCGGGCTCTTCACCGCATACACACATCGGGCTCTGCACCGCATACAGACATCTGGCTCTGCACCGCATACAGACATCTGGCTCTGCACCGCATACACACATCAGGCTCTGCACCGCATACAGACATCTGGCTCTGCACCGCATACAGACATCGGGCTCTGCACCGCATACACACATCGGGCTCTGCACCGCATACACACATCAGGCTCTGCACCGCATACACACATCGGGCTCTGCACCGCATACACACATCGGGCTCTGCACCGCATACACACATCGGGCTCTGCACCGCATACACAAATCTGGCTCTGCACCGCATACACACATCGGGCTCTGCACCGCATACACATATCGGGCTCTGCACCGCATACACACATCAGGCTCTGCACCGCATACACACATCGGGCTCTGCACCGCATACACACATCGGGCTCTGCACCGCATACACACCGGGCTCTGCACCGCATACAGACATCTGGCTCTGCACCGCATACAGACATCTGGCTCTGCACCGCATACACACATCAGGCTCTGCACCGCATACAGACATCTGGCTCTGCACCGCATACAGACATCGGGCTCTGCACCGCATACACACATCGGGCTCTGCACCGCATACACACATCAGGCTCTGCACCGCATACACACATCAGGCTCTGCACCGCATACACACATCAGGCTCTGCACCGCATACACACATCGGGCTCTGCACCGCATACACACATCGGGCTCTGCGCCGCATACACACATCGGGCTCTGCACCGCATACACACATCGGGCGCATACACACATCGGGCTCTGCACCGCATGCACATATCGGGCTCTGCACCGCATACACACACATCAGGCTTTGCACCGCATACACACATCGGGCTCTGCACCGCATACACACATCGGGCTCTGCACCGCATACACACATCGGGCTCTGCACCGCATACACATAGGGCTGTGCACCGCATACACACACATCGGGCTCTGCACCGCATACACACACATCGGGCTCTGCACCGCATACACACATCGGGCTCTGCACCGCATACACACATCAGGCTCTGCACCCCATACACACATCGGGCTCTGCACCGCATGCACACATCAGGCTCTGCACCGCATACACACATCGGGCTCTGCACCGCATACACACATCAGGCTCTGAACCGCATACACACATCAGGCTCTGAACCACATACACACATCAGGCTCTGAACCGCATACACACATCAGGCTCTGCACCGCATACAGACATCTGGCTCTGCACCGCATACAGACATCGGGCTCTGCACTGCATACACACATCAGGCTCTGCACCGCATACAGACATCTAGCTCTGCACCGCATACACACATCGGGCTCTGCACCGCATACACACATCAGGCTCTGAACCGCATACACACATCAGGCTCTGAACCGCATACACACATCAGGCTCTGAACCGCATACACACATCAGGCTCTGCACCGCATACAGACATCTGGCTCTGCACCGCATACAGACATCGGGCTCTGCACTGCATACACACATCGGGCTCTGCACTGCATACACACATCAGGCTCTGCACCGCATACAGACATCGGGCTCTGCACCACATACACACATCGGGCTCTGCACCACATACACACATCGGGCTCTGCACCGCATACACACATCAGGCTCGGCACCGCATACACACATCAGGCTCGGCACCGCATACACACATCGGGCTCTGCACCGCATACACACATCGGGCTCTGCACCGCATACACACATCAGGCTCTGCACCGCATACAGACATCTGGCTCTGCACCGAATACAGACATCGGGCTCTGCACCGCATACACACATCAGGCTCTGCACCGCATACACACATCAGGCTCTGCACCGCATACACACATCGGGCTGTGCACCGCATACACACACATCGGGCTCTGCACCGCATACACACACATCGGGCTCTGCACCGCATACACACATCGGGCTCTGCACCGCATACACACATCGGGCTCTGCACCGCATACACACATCGGGATCTGCACCGCATGCACACATCAGGCTCTGCACCGCATACACACATCGGGCTCTGCACCGCATACACACATCAGGCTCTGAACCGCATACACACATCAGGCTCTGAACCGCATACACACATCAGGCTCTGAACCGCATACAGACATCTGGCTCTGCACCGCATACAGACATCGGGCTCTGCACTGCATACACACATCGGGCTCTGCACTGCATACACACATCAGGCTCTGCACCGCATACAGACATCTAGCTCTGCACCGCATACAGACATCGGGCTCTGCACCACATACACACATCGGGCTCTGCACCGCATACACACATCAGGCTCTGCACCGCATACACACATCAGGCTCGGCACCGCATACACACATCAGGCTCTGCACCGCATACACACATCGCGCTCTGCACCGCATACACACATCGGGCTCTGCACCGCATACACACATCAGGCTCTGCACCGCATACAGACATCTGGCTCTGCACCGAATACAGACATCGGGCTCTGCACCGCATACACACATCAGGCTCTGCACCGCATACACACATCAGGCTCTGCACCGCATACACACATCGGGCTCTGCACCGCACGCACACATGGAGCTCTGCACCGACCCCTCCATAGGGAACACATGTAGGGAGTACATACTCACCCGTCCTCGGTCCCCGCCGCTCCTGCACATTCGCGCGCTGTCTGTGCTCTGGCCATATCAGCACAGTAGTGACGTCACCACTGTGCTGAAGAGAGCACAGACAGCCGGGCAGTGATGAGAAGCTGCGCTCCTTCTCATCAGCGCTTTCAAATATACCGGCATCTGATCTGTGATGCCGGTACATTTGAATGGGAGATCCTGAGCAGGGGGCCCGCTGCTGGCGGTGACAGCACGGCAGCCGCCGCCAGGCCCCGCCCCCAGGTCACGGGTCCCACAGAAGTGCAGGGGGAGGTTGCGGGGAGTGTACGGGATGCGGGGGAATGTGTACGAGGGTGCTGGGAAGGGGGCGGGGATTCCACGCACTGTACCTGCCCAGCAGGGCGGCGACATGCTGTTTCCAGATTTGCATGTCAACATGGCCCTGCCCATGTTGACATGAAATGACCGGAAGCAGCAAAATCGCGGCAGGAGCGGTCACATGACCACTCTGAGCTGGTGAGAGGGGCTGACAGCAGGGCAGGTAAGTGCTCACTATCTACTTACCTGCCCCAATGTAGCCCAATAGGGTAATAAAAAACCCCCCCTCAAAATAAGCCGGATAACCCCTTTAACTATTTTGTGTCACATAACTCTCTGGTTTAAGAGCATAAAGATTCTAAGCTTGAAAATTGCAAAATGTTCAAATTTTTGCCATATTTTCACAAATAAAAGCAAAAAATATTGTCCTAAATTTACCACTACCATGAAGTACAATATGTCATGAAAACACATTCTTTGAATCACTGGAATATGTTGAAGTGTTCGAGAGTTATTTAATCATAAAGTGATACTGGTCAGAATTGGAAAAAATTGGCCTGGTCATGAAGGTGAAAACAGCCTTGGGGTTGAAGGGGTTAATGGAAGTTGGGTGCTTTGGTTCCTGCATGCAACGTGTTTCCGATGTGCCTGCAGTTTAGTTTTTGTTTGTTTGTTTTTACAGCAAATACATAACGCTAAAATATTCGCACAACAGGAAGTCACAGATAAGTTGCACAAATGTTATTGGTTGAGCGACGTGTCTGATTGCTGTTAGTCCAACCTTAATTTTTTAATA
The DNA here is from genome assembly GCF_048569485.1 of Anomaloglossus baeobatrachus. NCBI lineage: Eukaryota > Metazoa > Chordata > Amphibia > Anura > Aromobatidae > Anomaloglossus > Anomaloglossus baeobatrachus. The sequence continues at coordinate 486,665,213 of NC_134353.1, read as the reverse complement.
CTTTTTATAAATGTATGTCTTCAACATGTCGTACTTGTATCATTTGACTAAGAAAGGGGCTAACCAATATCTCTTCCTTCCAGATGTTGGTAAATATGTTCTACCTACTTCCATTTCTTTGTGCGTCCATCTATGCCCTGCTCATCCCTGGCTGTGATTGGATGTTGAGCTGGGTACTTGTTTATGCTGGTGCAATGGCACAGGTAGGTTTAAGCTTTGTAGCCCATATAAAAAAAGTTTTCCAACTGTTTGCTATTACCTGCTCTATTTTTGTGTAGTCTAGGTTTTTTACATGTGGCTCAAGAAATGATTTACCTTTAATTTTTCTTGTAGGCTCAGTTTGCTCACATAGGGTCGTCAATCTATCACCGAACACCATATACTTATCGGGTCCCTCGAGAAGCATGGTGGGAGTTCATCATACTAAATGTTTTGTACACCCTGGGAATGCAACTACTGGCTTATCGATGTGTTCGAAACCCAGCCTACTTTCTTAGAGACACAAAGCAAACTGTGGAGGAAGGCAAGAAACAAGATTAATAGGATTTGTTATTGGACTAATATGCTTCTTGAGTAAGGTGAGCAACATGAAACGGGCACTTCATGTTGTTTATAATGTAAAAAAAAGGACATGTTAACGTAGGAGGAACTCTGGGAGAATATATTTTTTGTGTGTTTTGCACTGGATTTCTGCTAATAAATATGATTTCTCTAGTTCCAGTTTTTATTCTTTATTTCACACATATAACACTTGTATTTTAAAAACTTCTCAAAACGGTTATCTTGTTCTTTTCAAATGAAAAACCTGTTAATATTTACTAGGATGAGATCTGATTCTGTCCTCCTTCCTCCTTCAATCAGCTATACGATGCACTGTAAACAATAAAGAGGTAGGTACCCGAGTCCCACAGCCCTTCCAAACAGCTAATTGTTTTTTTTCTGTCATTCGGACATCCACTAATCTGCTATTGATGGCAAAACTATCTTTCGATCGAAAAATAGTTTATAGTTGTGATTTTTTTAAAAAAAACCCTAGATGATAAATTTATTGTAAACAAATTTTCAGCCAGAAATAGAATAGATTATATATTATACAACATATTATCACATTTCCCCAAAACAGTATTATATAATAGGCTAATGATTACAGAAACACTCACAAACCATAAGAGATCATCAAACAGCCAAGTGATAATAAAATGTCATTTTATGGAATATATTAAAACAATATCAGACAAAACAATGAGAACACTAAGAAAAGGTGCCTCAAATCATTGTGGGGGGGACACAAATATAATTGGATATAACGATGGTCCATGTAAGTATGTTGTAAACAATATACTAGTAAATCATTAATATATACAGTACAGACCAAAAGTTTGGACACACCCTCTCATTCAAAGAGTTTTCTTCATTTCCATGACTCTAAAAATTGTAGATTCACATTGCAGACATCAAAACTATGAATGAAAACATGTGGAATGAAATACTTAAAAAAGTGTGACACAACTGAAAATATGTCTTATATTCTAGGTTCTTCAAAGTAGCCACCTTTTGCTTTGATTACTGCTTTGCACACTCTTGGCATTCTCTTGAAGAGCTTCAAGAGGTAGTCACCAGAAATGTTTTTCCAACAGTCTTGAAGGAGTTCCCAGAAATGCTTAGCACTTGTTGGCCCTTTTGCCTTCACTCTGCGGTCCAGCTCACCCCAAACCATCTCGATTGGGTTCAGGTCTGGTGACGATGGAGGCCAGGTCATCTGGCGTAGCATCCCATCACTCTCCATCTGAGTCCATCCGTTCACCTTTTCTACAAAGACACGGTGGTTGAATCCAAAGATCTCAAATTTGGACTCATCAGACCATAGCACAGATTTCCACTGGTCTAATGCCCATTCCTTGTGTTCTTTAGCCCAAACAAGTCTCTTCTGCTTGTTGCCTGTCCTTAGCAGTGGTTTCCTAGCAGCTATTTTACCATGAAGGCCTGCTGTGCAAAGTCTCCACCTAATAGTTGTTCTAGAGATGAGAAGGTGTCCAAACTTTTGGTCAGTACTGTATATAAAGTAAAGAACTAACCTGTTTGCATGTTCCCCAGCCGCTGGAATGGTGCAAAGACTCAACGCTCGTTTCGGCATGGATGCTTTTGTCAGGTGCCTTTTCTTAGTGTTTTCATTGTTTTTGTCTGATATTGGTTTTATATTTTCAATAAAATGACATTTTATTATCATTTGGCTGTTTGATGATTCCTTATGTGTTTGATGAGAAATTTAATATACAATTTAACCCCAAGTCATGAACACAGACGATTTTGGGTAATGGAGTCAGACACTTTTGATTTATAAAGAGCATGCATCTTCATAAATCTAGAGCGCCTGACGAGTACCACGCGCCTCCGTGCGCTACACTAGAAATCTCACTCTAGTCATGGACTGAAGTGAGATTTATGGCATATAGCACACCAAATCTCGATATGAATTAGGCAAGCTGTGCCATCACACTCCCTCCGCGCCCCTGTCCTGCCCCAGCTCTGCTTATTTCGACGCAGCTGGGAGAAACTGCTGTGGACGTGTCAAGTTACAAAATTTTGGTGCAACACTGAGAAGTTCTGATGAATCGGGCTCTATGTTCCTCATGTGCTGTATCTTGTATCGCAGCTCATCCCCATTCAAATCAATAGACATGAGCTGAATTCCTATAGAGAGCGAAAAGATGAGCCTGATGTAGTCTTTAAACGGATTCAAAGGACCACTAAACTGAGAATAAAATTATGCCAACAATCCCCCCCACCCTCTCCATAATCTCCTCTTTTTCATGCATAATATTTGATTCACAGTAAAAATATATATGACATTTATTCTGTAAATTTTAGGACCTTAGCCATGTTCCCCCTCCTCCTCCGCACTGTCCTGTGTCTGGCTGTAAGACAACTGGAGGCTGCTGAAGCCTCTCTGCTACACTGTTTGCAATAGGATAAAAAAAATAGCAAATCTTTCTTCCAAATTATGGGTATAGGGATTAAGAAGGCCCCTAGTCATGGATGGAATTTAATGGAAAGGTTTAAATAAAACATGTGTTCCCTGCAGAATTTCTACAAGACTGAAGATAAGGCAGACATATTGCAGATTAGGAAGGCAACTATATTTCTTGTTTAATTTTAAACATCCATTTCAAAGTTTAAGGTTAAACTTCCTACTTTCTAAACGTGATCTTAGGACAGATTATAGTGTGACAACAGGTGAATATTTTTTTTGTGTGGTAATACCAGAGCTGTATGTTACACTATGATATGGTATATAAAAATTCTTCATCCAAATGTAGCTTTGTCGCACTGTAAACATGTTGCAAATTCAGTGACTTAAATTATATGTTCAGTATCACGCTGTGCTTATCTGATTTACAGAGCATGAGTGGATTGCTAATAAAAGGCTGTACTGCATTTACTGTTATAAGGCCAAATAATGCCATACAACATTGAAACAAAACCAGTAGGGATGTATACTAGATAGGAATTAGCTACTATACATTTATAAATCTCTATTTGGAAGGATTAAACAATGTAGGTAAGATTAAAGGAATTAAAGCTCTTTAATGAAACAGTATTAGTTATGGCCTCACTTGTATTCTAATTTAAAATCACGAGAAGAGCAATGGAAATAAGTCCTTTTTACCCCAGTGAGCATGTATTCATGCTAAACCGTAACCACTTGAATTACCTTAAAAGATAAGAATTCATTTTAATGTCCCTCTCAAAATTGTTGGAGAACCAAAATCTGCTCTGTGCAGTGTCCAAAAGCTTTTAAAGGGATTTTCCTCATGAACAAAGTTCATTTTAAAGTTGATTTTTAAGCACGTGATCACCCAGCCGGTTTTCACCTTTAAAGAGAACCAACCATAAGGATTTTCATATATAAAGTAAGGCCAGTGATATACTGGCACTAGGATGCTGAAAGTAAGCATACCTTTTGTTCTGAGAATGGAGGTTTTATTGCAGAAATACAGTATGTGCAAGTAAAGTTACAGCAATGTACTGCTATTTGATTGATAGGTGCAACAGGAAGGGAATATGTGGGTCAGCTTTTGCCCCTGTCTGCTTGCCTGCCCTTGGTAGATGCTAGACTGTATAGGCTCCTTCCAGGTATGACATTTCTGTCATGTTAGAGGGGCGTGTTCGAATTGTGGCCCATACAGTCTAGCATCTACTAAGGCCAGGCAGCAGACAGGGACAGTAATAGATAGCAAAACCCTTGTGAATATGCTGACAGAAGCTGGTTAGATTTTGTCATTATCCACAAGATTATGTCATTATGCACAGTTTAGTTAGCCATTAAAAGGTATTACAACTACAAAATTTTAATTTTGTTTCTCTCACTGAGAGCAATCAATCAATTATGGCTGGATGATTTCCTCAGTACACAAAACATTGTTGGTTATAAATGACTTAGTGACCAAATGTAGAACTGGTGGAGGAAGGTTGAACTAGATGGACCTAGGTCTTTTTTCAACCTAAGTAACTATGTAACTATGTAATCATTATGCACAGTGAAATGAGTACTGAAAGGCCACTCTGCCAGGCAGAAGCTATTACTCCAAAAAGAAACATAAAAAAAGCCAGAATAATGTTTGCAAATGCACACAGGAACAAAGACCTTCATTTTTGAAGACATGTCCTCTGGTCTGACGAAACTAAAATTGAACTGTTTGGCCATAATGACCATTGTTACATTTAGAGGAAATAGGAAGAAGCTTTGAAGCCTAAGAACACCATCCCAAAGGTGAAACATGGGGATGGCAGCATCATGTTGTGGGATTCTTTGCTGAAGGAGGGACTGGTGCACTTCACAAAATAGATGACATCATGAGGAAAGAACATTATGCGGCAGTACTGAAGCAACATCTCAAGACATCAGCCAGGAACTTAAAGCTTAGGCAAAAATGAGTCTTACTAATGGACAATGACCCAAAGAATACTGCCAAACTGGTTACAAAGTGGCCTAACGATAACAAAGTCAATGTTTTGGAGCGGCCATCACAAAGCCCTGATCTCAATCAGATTGAAAATTTATGGGCAAAGCTGACAAGGCAGGTGCGAGCAAGGCGACCTACAAACATGGCTTCCGTTACAACAGCTCTGTCAGGAGGAATGGGCCCAAATTCCTATCAACTATTCTGAGAAGCTTGTGGAAGGATATCCAAAACTTTTGACTCAAGTCATATAGTTTAAGGGCAATGGTACCAAATACTAATGAAATGTATGTAAAATTTTGACTTTGCAGAAACTAATAAAATGCCTTAAAACATTCTCTCATTATTCTTGCATTTGGTAAATATAAATAACTAGCTGTAGTACCCGGCATTGCCCAGGATAGTACCTATGTCTCTCCCAGTCTCTGTCTCCCTCTCTATCTCTTTGTCTGTCTGTCTGTCTCTGTCTCTCTTTCCCTGTTTGTCTCTGTCTGTCTCTTTATCTCTTTCCCTATCTAATCAAATGAAGGAGCAAATTCAGCATCCGCTTGGTCAAAAAAGGCTTTAATGAAAAATAATTAAAAATCCATAAAACCATGATAACAGCCAGTGAGGACAATGTTAGTCAACATGTTTCAAACTGTTCTTAATCATCAGCATTTTTTAACCAAGCAGATGCTGGATTTGCTCCTTCCTTTAATTTCATGTTACCTAGATGTCTGTCTAGGTTTCCGAGCACCGCACCCATATTCATTACCTGGTGAACTGTACGTATTTTTGTATTTGCATTGTCTTTCCCTATCTGTCTCTCTATCTCTTCCCCTATCTGTCTCTCTATCTCTTTCCCTGTCTGTCTCTCTCTTTCCCTGTCTGTCTCTTTCCCTGCCTTTCCCTTTGTCTGTCTCTATCTGTGTCTGTCTTTTTGTCTGTCTGTATCTTTCCCTGTCTGCCTGTCTCTTTCCCTGCTTGTATTGTGACACACAAACATTGTTCTGAAGTTCTGGCTGCATTGTGGCTTCCAGCTCCATTGACTTTAATGTAAGCAGATTTTTTGGCGAATAACTGTAAAGCACGGGGTTAAATTTTCCCCTCAAAACATACTCTATGACGTTCCCTGAGTCTAATGAGGCATCTGTGCAAAATTTTGTGATTGTAAATGCGACAGTGCGGATTCCTTTCATGTGTACACACACACACACACACACACACACGGGCGGTCTGGGCCAGGAGGCAGGGGGCAGTTGCCCCCTGGGCTTCTCTCCCAGCTGTTGTAGATTGCCGATCACCTGCTGCATAATGTATTTATAACACACATGGCCGCGCACAGTGACTGACAATGACAGTGCGGGTGGCCGTGTTTTCTGTACTGTGATATGGCCGGCCGGGTACACTGACACATTACAGGCGCAGACAATGCTGGCGGCCGCATAGTACAGGAGACACGGCTGCGTGCAGTTCACTGTGCACGTCCATGTGTGTAATATTGGCTTGCCTCTGTGCCGCCAAAGAGCATAAGGCAGGGTTGCAGCTACATCCGTGTCTAGAAAGACCTGCCTGGGTAGTGGGCATGACTGGCTTAGTTGGTGGGCGTGTCTATGTTTCCTCCCATCCACTATAATCATGCAGGATTCCCCCCCTCTCCCCCTGCATCCCCCCCCCCTTCATTTGGTGGTCTTATCTCACTTCCCCACGTCTATTATAAACAACTCCACGTGGAGTTTCTTTCTGGCATCAGCTGTGTTGGCTGAGGCCCTGTCCCTTCTGATCACATGGGCATGACGTCACCACAGGTCTTTTAGCCCACTGTGATTTACCATCAAAAAAGTCTGTGGGCCGCATGGGAGAATTGGAGAGAAGTGTCCCCTAATCATCAAAAGTAAAAGCCACAGTATGTGTGTGTCTATTTATGTGTGTGTCTGAGTTTATAGGATTGTGTCTGTCTATAGTTTCTAAGGCTGAAGGAAGACCTTATGTCCATCTATGTGTATGGTTATTTGTATGCGAATGTTTTCAAATAGGTATATGCTTCTATGTGACTATATCTTTGTATGTGTATGTGTGTGTATACGGCTGTATGCTGTGTGTGTATATGGCTGTATGCTGTGTGTGTATACGGCTGTATGCTGTGTGTATACGGCTGTACACTGTGTGTGTGTATATACGGCCGTACACTGTGTATGAGTGTGTATACTGCCATACGCTGTGTGTCTGTGTGTATGGCCGTACGCTGTGTGTATACGGCTGTATGCTGTGTGGGTATACGGCCGTACACTGTATGTACAGTTAGGTCCAGAAATATTTGGACAGTGACAGCATTTTCGCGAGTTGGGCTCTGCATGCCACCACATTGGATTTGAAATGAAACCTCTACAACAGAATTCAAGTGCAGATTGTAACGTTTAATTTGAAGGTTTGAACAAAAATATCTGATAGAAATTGTAGCAATTGTACACATTTCTTTACAAACACTCCACATTTTAGGAGGTCAAAAGTAATTGGACAAATAAACCAAACCCAAACAAAATATTTTTATTTTCAATATTTTGTTGCGAATCCTTTGGAGGCAATCACTGCCTTAAGTCTGGAACCCATGGACATCACCAAACGCTGGGTTTCCTCCTTCTTAATGCTTTGCCAGGCCTTTACAGCTGCAGCCTTCAGGTCTTGCTTGTTTGTGGGTCTTTCCGTCTTAAGTCTGGATTTGAGCAAGTGAAATGCATGCTCAATTGGGTTAAGATCTGGTGATTGACTTGGCCATTGCAGAATGTTCCACTTTTTTGCACTCATGAACTCCTGGGTAGCTTTGGCTGTATGCTTGGGGTCATTGTCCATCTGTACTATGAAGCGCCGTCCGATCAACTTTGCGGCATTTGGCTGAATCTGGGCTGAAAGTATATCCCTGTACACTTCAGAATTCATCCGGCTACTCTTGTCTGCTGTTATGTCATCAATAAACACAAGTGACCCAGTGCCATTGAAAGCCATGCATGCCCATGCCATCACGTTGCCTCCACCATGTTTTACAGAGGATGTGGTGTGCCTTGGATCATGTGCCGTTCCCTTTCTTCTCCAAACGTTTTTCTTCCCATCATTCTGGTACAGGTTGATCTTTGTCTCATCTGTCCATAGAATACTTTTCCAGAACTGAGCTGGCTTCATGAGGTGTTATTCAGCAAATTTAACTCTGGCCTGTCTATTTTTGGAATTGATGAATGGTTTGCATCTAGATGTGAACCCTTTGTATTTACTTTCATGGAGTCTTCTCTTTACTGTTGACTTAGAGACAGATACACCTACTTTACTGAGAGTGTTCTGGACTTCAGTTGATGTTGTGAACGGGTTCTTCTTCACCAAAGAAAGTATGTGGCGATCATCCACCACTGTTGTCATCCAAGCATGTCTGCTATCTCTCTGATGGATTTTTTCTTTTTTTTCAGCCTCAGGATGTTCTGCTTCACCTCAATTGAGAGTTCCTTAGACCGCATGTTGTCTGGTCACAGCAACAGCTTCCAAATGCAAAACCACATACCTGTAATCAACCCCAGACCTTTTAACTACTTCATTGATTACAGGTTAACGAGGGAGACGCCTTCAGAGTTAATTGCAGCCCTTAGAGTCCCTTGTCCAATTACTATTGGTCCCTTGAAAAAGAGGAGGCTATGCATTACAGAGCTATGATTCCTAAACCCTTTCTCCGATTTGGATGTGAAAACTCTCATATTGCAGCTGGGAGTGTGCACTTTCAGCCCATATTATATATATAATTGTATTTCTGAACATGTTTTTGTAAACAGCTAAAATAACAAAACTTGTGTCACTGTCCAAATATTTCTGGACCTAACTGTAGGTGTATATGGCCGTACACTGTGTGTACGTGCCTGTGTATGTATGTGTATATGTTTGTATATGTCTGTATTCAGAGTGTTTTAGCTGCATTGTACAATACAAGCACAGTGCATGGGATTTCTAGAAATCCCATGCTCACTGTACGTGTACAGCCCACAGCAAAAACTGACCTGTGGTGCGGCTTCCTGAGCCCTGGCATGTCAATTTATTGCTGTGCAGCCACAAGTGTCTCCACAGAGAGAACAGAAGAGAGAGACCACAGCAGCCCGAACCCTGACTGTGGGCACAGGCCACTGTGGCCCCACAGGAGAGGATATGCTGTGTCCAGAACACAGCATGTCCAGACCGTGGGCACGTAACCTTATAGTGTACTGTGATGTATGTGTAAGCAATTTGTATCTTTAGGGCATAAAACTAAATCTATAAGGGTGCGTGACTACCATCAGGCATCCTCACGGTCTGGACACAGCATACTTTCTCTGGTGGAGACGCTAGTCTACTGGGCGGGAGAACGCGCTGTCGGTGCACGCCATCAGAGTGACTGTCAGCGGATTTTCGCTGTATTCTCCTGCTCAGAGCACTAGCATTGCTGTTAGAATAAATTGACATGCTGAGTATAGGAAAGCAGCGCAACAGGTCAGTTTATGGTCAGTTTATGGAGTGTCAAAAAGAAGCCCAGGGGGCTGGAGATTCCCATAAATCCATCCACTGTGCTTGTACTGTACAATGCAGCATTTTGGACACAGTGAAAAACACTCCAAGTTCAAAATGTTTCTGACACTGATTGTGGGTACACAGCCCTAAGGGCTCATACACATATGTGTTGGGGAATTTCATTTGTTTTTCCATGTTTATGAAAAGAAAAGTGAAATTAACCCCTGCACTGTGACGTAGCTATGTAACCACCTTATGGCCTCCTTCATGTGTCTGTGTATCTGGTACGCTTTTTTCACGGTTACCACGCGTACCTATTATAAGCTATGGTGCTGCTCGCATGTCCGTGTGTTTACACAGACTGTGTGGAAGATACTGGAGAAAGAATGGATGTATTGCCGCTCTACCACCAATGCGAAGAAGTGTTGATTAATATTAGTAATTTATTTTACAGGTCGATGCGTTTCTGGGATCAAGTCCCCTTCCTCAGGACCATGGAAATCAACAACAGTCTGTTGTTGGTCCTGAAGAAGGGGACTTGATCCCAGAACAGCGTCATTAAATTATACCTTATATAGGAGGGTACAGTAAGCTCGGTTCTGTACCAGTAGCTATAGAGCAAGCTCGTTTCTGCTCTTGTATCTCTGTAGTAAGCTCATTTCTGCTCTCGTATCTCTATAGTAAGCTCGGTTCTGCTCTCATATCTCTGTAGTAAGCTCGGTTCTGCTCTCATAACTCTGTAGTAAGCTCAGTTCTGATCTCGTATCTCTGTAGTAAGCTCGGTTCTGCTCCCATATCTCTGTGGTAAACTTGGTTCTGCTGCCATATCTCTGTAGTAAGCTCGGTTCTGCTCTCTTATTTCTGTAGTAAGCTTGGTTTTACACCCTTATCTCTGAAGTAAGCTTGGTTCTGCTCCCATATCTCTGAAGTAAGCTCTGTTCTGATCTTATATCTCTGTAGTAAGCTCGGTTCTGCTTCCGTGTCTCTGTAGTAAGCTCGGTTCTGCTCCCATATCTCTATAGTAAGCTCAGTAAGGCATGCTGCAGTTGCTCTGTTAGGCCCCCTTCACACCTCTGTGTCTCCAGTAGGTGTGATTCCGTTTTCACACTGGGCACTTTCACACACATACAGTGCCTTGCGAAAGTATTCGGCCCCTTGAATTTTTCAACCTTTTCCTACATTTCAGGCTTAAAACATAAAGATAACAAATTTTAATGTTATGGTGAAGAATCAACAACAAGTGGGACACAATTGTGAAGGTGAACAATATTTATTGCTTATTTTAAATTTTTGTAAAAAATAAAAAACTGAAAATTATGGCGTGCAATATTATTCGTCCCCTTTACTTCAGCGCAGCAAACTCACTCCAGAAGTTCATTGAGGATCTCGGAATGATCCAATGTTGTCCTAAATGACTGATGATGATACATATATGCCACCTGTGTGTAATCAAGTCTCCATATAAATGCACCTGCTCTGTGATAGTCTCAGTGTTCTGTTTAAGGCCCCTTTCACACGTCAGTGGTTCTGGTACGTTTGTGCTTTTTTTTAAACGTACCAGAATCACTGACATACGCAGACCCATTATAATGAATGGGTCTGCTCACACGTCAGTGATTTGTCACTGCACGTGTCTCCGTGCAGCGTACCCGCGTGTGCGTGATTGCTGCACGGAGACATGTCCATTTTTTTCTGGCATCACTGATGTTCCACGGACCACGCAGTGATGTGGTCCGTGAAACACGTGCCAGAAAAAAACGTGCTTTTAAAGTAAAAAACATTTTAACTCACCCGGCGTCCAGCGATGTCCTCTGCAGCCCGTTCTCCCTGCTCCTTCTGTGCCGGCTGATTACTGTCGCGCATATTCATTATGCGCGGCACAGCCGACCCGGAAGCAGCTCCTGCAGGGGTCACCGCCGGCCGGATGCTGCGTCGCGGGAGCAATCAGCACCATGGACAGCGGGAGCGGGCGCAGGTGAGTGAATCTCTAAGTGCAATCACGGGCCACGGAGAACGGAGCCCGGATTGCACTTAGACAACCCACGTGTGCTGTGATTTTCGGCACACGCAGGGACATGTGCGTGTTTTACACGCCAGTGAAAAACGTCACTGTTTTTCACTGACGTGTGAAACGGGCCTAAAGCACAGAGAGCATCATGAAGATGAAGGAACACAACAGGCAGGTCCATGATACTGTTGTGGAGAAGTTTAAAGCTGGATTTGGTTGCAAAAAGATTTCCAAAACTTTAAACATCCCAAGAAGGACTGTGCAAACGATCATATTGAAATAAAAGGAGTATCATACCACTGCAAATCTACCAAGACCCGGCCGTCCCTCAAAAATTTCATGTCAAACAAGGAGAAGACTGATCAGAGATGCAGGCAAGAGGCCCATGATCACTCTGTATGAACTGCAGAGATCTACAGCTGAGGTGGGAGAGTCTGTCCATAGGACAACAATCAGTCGTACACTGCACAAATCTGGCCTTTATGGAAGAGTGGCAAGAAGAAAGCCATTTCTCAAAGATATCCATAAAAAGTGTTGTTTAAAGTTTGCCACAAGCCACCTGAGAGACACACCAAACATGTGGAAGAAGGTGGTCTGGTGCACTGGTCAGATGAAACCAAAATTCAACTTTTTGGGCACAATGCCAAATGATACGTTTACGGAAAAAGCAACACAGCTCATCACCTTGAACACACCATTGCCACTGTCAAACATGGTGGTGGCAGCATCATGGTTTGGGTCTGCTTTTCTTCAGTAGGGACAGGGAAGATGGTTAAAATTGATGGGAAGATGGATGGAGCCAAATACAGGAACATTCTTGAAGAAAACCTATTGGAGTCTGCAAAAAACCAGAGATTGGGATGCAGATTTGTCTTCCAACAAGACAATGATCCCAAACATAAAGCAAAATCTACAATGGAATGGTTCACAAATAAACATAATCAAGGTGTTAGAATGGCCAAGTTAAAGTCCAGACCTGAATCAAATCGAGAATCTGTGGAAAGAGCTGAAAACTGCTGTTCACAAACACTCTCCATCCAACATCACTCAGCACGAGCTATGTGTAAAGGAAGAATGAGCAAGAATTTCAGTCTCTCGATGTGCAAAACTGATAGACACATACCCCAAGCGACTTGCAGCTGTAATCGCAGCAAAAGGTGGCGCTACAAAGTATTAACTTAAAGGGGACGTCAATAATATTGCACGTCAAAATTTTCATTTTTTTATTTTTTACAAAAATTTAAAATAAGCAATAAATAACATTCATCTTCACAGTTGTGTCCCACTTGTTGTTGATTCTTCACCATAAAATTTAAATTTTTTATCTTTATGTTTGAAGCCTGAAATGTGGGAAAAGGTTGAAAAATTCAAGGAGGCCGAATACTTTCACAAGGCACTGTACTAATTAAAGTCAATAGAGATCTTCACACCTCTGTGTTTTCACCCAGGCTGTGTGCCAATGCGAAACACCTGCATGTCCGGGTGATTCACATGGAGACAATTCAGTTTTTTTTCCGGCAGCACTGGTCAAATACGGATATCACACAGATGGCATGCGTGTGACACGTACCTGGAAAAAAAAAAAGAAAAACACGGATAATACTGTAATACAATTTTTTTTATGTGTAAAAGATGTGAAAAGCTAGAAAAATGATAGAGAACTGCTATATAGATAGATGGAATAGATAGAATACATAGAATAGATTGATGAATAGATATAGATAGAAATATACAGTACAGACCAAACGTTTGGACACACCTTCTCATCTCTAGAACAACTGTTAAGAGGAGACTTTGTGCAGCAGGCCTTCATGGTAAAATAGCTGCTAGGAAACCACTCCTAAGGACAGGCAACAAGCAGAAGAGACTTGTTTGGGCTAAAGAACACAAGGAATGGACATTAGACCAGTGGAAATCTGTGCTTTGGTCTGATGAGTCCAAATTTGAGATCTTTGGATCCAACCACCGTGTCTTTGTAGAAAAGGTGAACGGATGGACTCTACATGGCTGGTTCCCACCGTGAAGCATGGAGGAGGAGGTGTGATGGTGTGGGGGTGCTTTGCTAGTGACACTGTTGGGGATTTATTCAAAATTGAAAGCATACAGAACCAGCATGCCTACCACAGCATCTTGCAGCGGCGTGCTATTCCATCCGGTTTGCATTTAGTTGGACTAGCATTTATTTTTTCAACAGGAAAATTACCCCAAACACACCTCCAGGCTGTGTAAGGGCTATTTGACTAAGAAGGAGAGTGATGGGGTGCTACGCCAGATGACCTGGTTTCCAGTCACCAGACCTGAACCCAATCGAGATGGTTTGGGTTGAGCTGGACCGCAGAGTGAAGGCAAAAGGGCCAACAAGTGCTAAGCATCTCTGGGAACTCCTTCAAGACTTTTGGAAAACCATTTCTGGTGACTACCTCTTGAAGCTCATCAAGAGAATGCCAAGAGTGTGCAAAGCAGTAATCAAAGCAAAAGGTGGCTACTTTGAAGAACCTAGAATATAAGACATATTTTCAGTTGTTTCACACTCTTTTAAGTATTTCATTCCACATGTTTTCATTCATAGTTTTGATGTCTTCAATATGAATCTACAATTTTTAGAGTCATGAAAATAAAGAAAACGCTTTGAATGAGAAGGTGTGTCCAAACATTTGGTCTCTACTGTAGATAGAAAGATGGATAGCTTATACAGCTATTTAGCAGAATTGATGACTAATTTTAGAAAAAAAATGATGGAAAAAATGATGTGGGGTTCCCCTCCCAATTTTCATAACCTGCACCGGTATAGCAACAGCTGCGGGCTGCAACCCTTAGTTGTCAGCTGTACTGTGGCTGGTTTTGAAAAATAGAGGGGATCACACTCACATTTTTTTTAAATTTATTTGAACACACAATTAAAAAAAATGGCGAAGGGTCTCCCCGATTTTTCAAAACCAGCCAAGGGACATCAGAAAACTGGGGGCAAAATGTGCTGCGCCGCATAGTTCAGCCCTCTTTTTGTTCTTCATAGGTTTAGAGGTATGGTTATATGTCCCTCTTCATTATGGATTGTGGCAGTGTTCTGAAAAGAATAGAACCTCCCTTCTGATGTCAATATGCGCTGCATAAGTGGAGGGATTCTCTTTTTAAGCGCGTTTATAAAATTCTTTTTTTTTTCATGGAGAATAGTGATGTTTGAAGTGGGCTCAAGAAAATACATGATGATTGATGGCTTTATGAACTACACCGTGTGCAGAATTATTAGGCAAGTTGTATTTTAGAGGATTTTTATTATTATTGATCAACAACTATGTTCTTAATCAACCCAAAAGACTCATAAATATCAAAGCTTAATATTTTTGGAAGTTGTAGTGTTTTTTTTTAGATTTGGCCATCTTAGGAGGATATCTGTTTGTGCAGGTAACTATTACTGTGCGGAATTATTAGGCAACTTAATAAAAACCAAATATATTCCCAGAAGTTGTCTTCCAGAAACTGGCAGTAGGTCTGGGAGTTGAGCTTCACTCCATCCTCTACCCGAAAAGGTCCCACAAGTTCATCTTTGAAGATACCAGCCCATACCAGTACCCCACCTCTACCTTGCTGGCGTCTTGAGTCGGAATGGAGCTCTCTGCCCTTTACTGATCCAGCCTCTGGCCCATCAAGAGTCACTTTCATTTCATCAGTCCATAAAACCTTTGAAAATTCAGTCTTAAGATATGTCTTAGCCCAGTCTTGACGTTTTATCTTATGTTTCTTGTTTTAAGGTGGTGGTTTTTCAGCCTTCTTTACCTTGGCCATGTCCCTGAGTATGGCACACCTTGTGCTTTTTGATACTCCAGTAACGTTGAAGGTATGAAATATGGCTAAACTGGTGGCAAATGGCATCTTGGCAGCTTCACGCTTGATTTTTCTCAATTCATGGGTAGTTATTTTGCGCCTTTTTTGCCCAACACGCTTCTTGCGACCCTGTTGGCTATTTGCCATGAAATGCTTGATTGTTCGGTGATCACGCTTCAAAAGTTTGGCAATTTCAAGACTGCTGCATCCCTCTGCAAGACATCTCACAATTTTGGACTTTTCAGAGCCCGTTAAATCTCTCCTCTGACCCATTTTGCCAAAGGAAAGGAAGTTTCCTAATAATTAAGCACACCTTATATGGGGTGTTGATGTCATTACACCACACCCTTCCTTATTACAGAGATGCACATCACCTGATTTACTTAATTGGTAGTTGGCTCTCAAGCCTATACAGCTTGGAGTTGGACAACATGTATAAAAAATATCGTGATCAAAATACTCATTTGCCTAATAATTCTGCACACAGTGTATATGATGACTGTGAAAGTATGGACACTGACTCTGCCTGACAGAGACAATTGGATATAATGCAATTCACGATTCTGTTATAGTAGTGTCCAACATTTTGCAATCAGAGATAATTCCAATCCTGGCATCTTACTCTACTATATGTCTCACTCACGTGAGCTGCAGATTTGTTTGTCATAGCAGTAATTGGCCTAAGGAAGGCGAATCATTGGCGCGAGCAGCTGTGGTCTCCTGCAAAGGAGACTC
Organism: Anomaloglossus baeobatrachus; assembly: GCF_048569485.1. Taxonomy (NCBI): domain Eukaryota; kingdom Metazoa; phylum Chordata; class Amphibia; order Anura; family Aromobatidae; genus Anomaloglossus; species Anomaloglossus baeobatrachus. The sequence goes on along the minus strand of NC_134353.1, from coordinate 486,649,187 downwards.
GCGGCCCCGTAAGTCAGGACCTGCTGCATCCAGGAGGGTCTTGATCCTGTGCACATACCATGAAGCGAATATACTTTTGAAATACATGTTGCACAATTACATTTAGGACATGTGCCATACAGGGAGCATGAGTAAAGGCCGCTTTACACGCTGTGACATCGCTAGCGATCACACCTGCCCCCATCGTTTGTGCGTCACAGGCAAATCGCTGCTCGTGGCGAACAATATCACAGGTACCCGTCACACGAACTTACCTGCCTAACAACGTTGCTGCGGCCGGTGAATAACCTCTTTTTTAAGTGGGCGATTCATGCGGTCTCACAGCGACGTCACACAGCAGGCCACTAATAGAAGCGGAGGGGCGGAGAACAGCCGCATGAACGTCACTCCCACTTCGTGGCCGGAGGACGCAGGAATGCTGTTGTTCGTCGTTCCCGGGGTGTCACAAGTAGCGATGTGTGCTGCCTCAGGAACGACGAACAACCTGCGTCCTAAACGAGCAACGATATTTTGAAAATTAACGACGTGTCAACAGTCAACGATTTGGTGAGTATTTGGGATCGTTAGCGGCCGCTCGTAAGTGTCACACGCAACGACGTCGCTAACGAGGCCGGATGTGCGTCACGAATTCCGTAACCCCAGCGACATCTCATTAGCGATGTCGTTGCGTGTAACGAGGCCTTTACTTTGCCCAATCATACGGCATCCAGAATCTTTCTGACGTTGTTACTCAAAACAATTGCTAGTTGCAGTTGACCAGGAACCTGCCAAAGTGAGATTTGTCTCATTATGTAGAGCTGCACTCTGGGGACATATTGTGCATCAAACTATGTGAGCCACGGAAAATTTGCACTATGCCACTTGCCACTCCATTTACCATTTCTTTCTATCCTGGCAGGAGGAGATCTCAGAGGGGTCAGTGGTAGTGATGAATATTCAGCAGACACCCGAGACTGCCGGGAAATTAAAAAATAAAAAAGTTTTTTTGTAATCGTTTATCATTATTTTTTATTAGTTTTAGAGAAGCAAAAAAATATCTGACTTTTTCTTCACTTCTACTATACAGGTGTTCTCAGGTGTTCTTAGTTCACGGCATGCAATACAGTTCAAGATTACCAATTTCTGCTATTGCTATCAGTTTGGGCTGTGGCTCATAGATAGAGCTTCTGCCTGCAAACAGGGATGTTGTGAGTTTGATTCTAACCTAGTCATAAAAAAGGGATGAGAGATTTGTTTAGTTTCATGCAGTGAAATAACAGCCCCGCCCACCAAGAAGGAGGAGCTACAGAGCCAGTGAAAAGAGTGAGAAGTCGGGGCAAAGCTCTGACATGCTGGAACAGCGAGATTGAGATCATCAAATTGGGCAGTCCCACTGAATTTGGGACAGTTGGAAGCCATGTTTACCAAGCTGTACATATCTGTAAACAATATGTACAGGGAAAACCATGACAATATATTATTGCTATTGTAATGCTCACGCGAGTGTAACCACTGGAACACCGTACCAGCTCAACCTGAAGGGGAGTAACTAAGCGACTACTGGGCATTCACCAGAGCCTCTGATGGCAAGGGTGGGCTTGGCTGCGGGTAGCCAACACGTGCTACTCCAAGGAGTCCTGGTGCTGCGACAGCTGACCCCAGTGGACAGTATAAGACACAAACGTTGTCTGATGTGATCAGATGCAGACAGGTTCAGCGGATATGGCTGACTCAGCAGGTATAGCAAATGCAGCAGCAACAGCAGGTACAGCCGGCAGAGATGGTACAGCGGATGCAGAGGATACGACACGTACAGTGGTGCTAGTACCGACAAGTGTTAGCACATGCAGCATTGGACTTGTTTACATGGGAAGGGACTTGACAATTAGCAACGTGTCTCCAAGGTTAGTCCATGTTGCCCAGGAACCTCCCATAATGGGAGGATGCCTTAAATACCTAGTGCCTCACAGCCATAACCAGAGAGGCTTTCCGGTTTAGGGCACGCTGGCCCTCTAAGAAAAGGTGCATGCACCCTAAGGCTATGTGCCCACGGGACAACGTACCCGTGGATTTTGCCGCAGAAATAGAGATAAATCCGCAGGTTTGCGCAAGTACAGACACTGCAGATGTTATCCTATGGGATTTGGGGAGTGCTGTATCAATGCTGCGGTATGTGTGGCTGCGGAAAATGCTGCAGATTTCCCACAGCCGCACGTAACTGCATGTCATTTATTTATGCAGAAATATCTGCGGATGTCCTGCCTTTCCACTATGGAGATAGAGGGCGGGACGTCTGCAGGTATTTCCGCACTTGTTCCGCAGGTTTACTGCAACAAAAATGCTCGAATGGATAGCTTCCGGGCAGCAGCTGCGGTAAACCTGCGAACAGACCTGCGGCAAAGTCCGCGTGTACATTTTCCCGTGGGCACATAGTCTAAGTGTGCTCTCCGGAGACCTAAGTGGCGTGCAGAAGCCCTGGGAATAGGGGCCGGGAACACAGGCACAACTTCTGAGCAGCCAGAGGATGAGTGTGTCGGCGTCTCCACTGAGAGGAGGGGGCAAGACAATGCAGGGATGCCAGTAATGCCAGTTTCATAACAGCTATTGAAGCTAAAAATCAAAAGGTAGGCATTAGCTGCATATGCAGGTAAGTGCTCTGCTAAGCCTACACCAAGGGTGCACATATCACCGATGCGGCTGCACCTGGACCTAGTAGTGGAGGGGGCCTGCCAACACCAGTGACTATTTGAGCTGGATGTGCGTCCGAGGACACACATTCAGCTGAAATGTGTTGCGATGCAGTAGACCTGACACTTCACCAGCCATTCAAAGGCTGGCAGCAAAGATCAGTGTGCCTGTGACTGGGGGCGTATGAAGTTATGTCATGCGCCACTGCATGCATGCCAATGTAAGCTGAGGGAAGGTTGTAAGTAAAACTTAAGCAACGTGTGCTTCATTTTGACTCTACTGTAAAACGCTGCATATTTTCTACAGCAAATCCGTGTGGGAAAAAAAGCAGCAAAAACACAACTTGAGCACATAGTCTTCAAATGATTATTGGGGATAGTCACAGAGACTGAATAATTTATATTTATTGTGCGGAGGAAATTATAGGTATTGATTGGCAAAGTTCTGGCTAATGAGTTTATATTTTGAATGGCTTGTACCAAATTAACAGTGGGGTACATACACTGTGTGCAGAATTATTAGGCAAATGAGTATTTTGATCACATGATACTTTTTATACATGTTGTCCTACTCTACAGCGTGGCTGGCCAGTAAAGGTCTAAAAGATGAAAAAATAATGACATGGCCCCCTTGGTCACCTGATCTGAACCTCATAGAGAACCTGTGGTCCCTCATAAAATGTAAGATCTACACGGAGGGAAAACAGTACACCTCTCGGAACAGTGTCTGCGAGGCTGTGGTGGCTGCTGCATGCAATGTTGATCGGAAACAGATGAAGCAACTGACAGAATCTATGTATGGTCGGCTGTTGAGTGTCATCATAAAGAAAGGTGGCTATATTGGTCACTAATTTTTGGGGTTTTGTTTTTGCATGTCAGAAATATTTATTTCTAAATTTTGTGCAGTTATATTGGTTTACCTGGTGAAAATAAACAAGTGATATGGAAATATATTTGGTTTTTATTAAGTTGCCTAATAATTCTGCACAGTAATAGTTACTTGCACAAACAGATATCCTCCTAAGATAGCCAAATCTAAAAAAAAACCCACTCCAACTTCCAAAAATATTAAGCTTTGATATTTTTGAGTCTTTTGGGTTGATTGAGAACATAGTTGCCGATCAATAATAAAAAAAATCCTCTAAAATACAACTTGCCTAATAATTCTGCACACGGTGTATTTGTACAGGGTGCATTGGGATTTTTTATTCAGGAGACAAATTTTTATATACAATACATGTGACCTTGTTATATTCATCAGTTTGACAGGACAAGACATGGCTGGAAGATGACGACATGAGGTTCTGACCAGATGGAGAGCAGAAAACTAATCAGATGAGACATCAATGGTTACACAGTAAATATATTCTGTATCTGTACTTGGAGTAATTCTGTTGTTTGTAAAATAATCTCCTTTAGGAAGCTTTTTCACATTGGTGTGATATGTCCATGTACTGCCACATTTTTTTTTATGTTGGTGTACTGCACACGGACTCATAGAGTTTCATCGATTTTTTTCACATACCAGTGAAAATAATGGATGCAAGAATGAAATCTGTGAGACTCAGATCATGTCATTTTCTCATCAAATTTTGAGGAACATAATGGGACATAGTCAATGGGTCTATGTGTAGTCCGAGAAAAAAATCGGGTAGCACACCGACACTTCACATGGATGCAGGAATGTAGTCCTATTATGTATAGCATAGTCTCTTGTATATAGTGTACTTTCTTGTTATATACAGCACCATCCTTAATTACATGGTTTTCCTTTTTATTATGTATTATACCGTTTCTTATTATATAACTTCCTCTCTAGCTATGCATGACAATGTTCCTTATTACGTAGCATCCTGTTGTAATATACAGCTCCGTCCATTATTACATAGTACCGTCCTCTTCAGTTAGTTAATAAAATGACTGCTGATGGAGCAGCATCTGACCAGTAGATCAGTCCATCAGCTCCTCCTTCAGAAAAGAAGCTTTACCATAGTCCATTAGCAGTCATTGTTAACAGGAAAGCAAGCTAGGAAATAAAGAAGGGTGCTATAAATAACAAAAATATCAAGAGAATCTGCTATGTAAGGATCTATATATAATAAGGAGAGCAGTATGTAATAAGTGACAATAATATTCATATAGAAATATACATATATATCTCCACTCATTATGAATAATACCGTCCCTTATTACATAGTGTCCTCTCTTGTTATGTACTGCACCGTACCTTACATAAGGCCCCCTTCACACGTGATTCTGATATGTATGTTGCAGTTTTTATACGTATCAGAATCACGGACATACGCAGACACATAAAAAAAAATGGGTCTGCGCACACATCAGTGATTTGTCACTGACCGTGTTTCTGTGTGGCGCACCGTGTGCTCCACACGGAGAAAAGTCAGTTTTTTTCTGGCATCACTGAAGTCCCACGGACCACGCAGTGGTGTGATCCATGAAACACGTACCAGAAAAACATGTACATTTAAAATAAAAAGCTTTTTAAACTCACCTTCTCCAGTGATGCTATCTTCAGCCGCTGCGGACTCCTGCTTCCAGGCCAGCTAATTATGCTCATACATATTCAATGCACAGCCGACCCAGAAGTAGCTGCAGAGGGGAGACAGCGGCGTCCGGAGACAGCAGAGCCGAAGACATCAGCACCACAGACAGCAGCGACGTTGACAGGTGAGTATAATTGCCTGAAGTCCATGTATTATCACGGATAGCATATAGAAATCACACGTGTGCCAAAATCATGACACACGGAGGGACATACGTACCTTTAACATTTCAGTGAAAAACGTGTGTTTTTCACTGACGTGTGAAAGAGGCCTGACATATATGTAATTTGTAGCTTGGTTGCCATAAAAGGATGGGGCCCAAAAACATTTCTTGCACAGGGGCCCCAAGCTGTCAGTGTCCGCCCTTGACCTACACCTAAGAATGAAGGCAAAATAAACACATAGGAGGATTGTAGGTGGTGCTTTATATACTCTGTGAACTGACATAATTGATTGTTTTTAGTCTGACTGCTATATGTGTAGTCTTAGGAAAGAGAAGCAATATATCCCTTGTGTGCTGCCTGAGAACAAAGAGGGAAATAAGAGCACTAATTGGCCACTTTTCCCCTAGTGACAGGTCCGTTTTAATTGACTTAAAGCTATCCACTGTTCCATGTTGCGCAGTTTGGTTTTATCGCTATACCAGGAATGTTATTTCTAATGTTCCACTTTGATACCTGTAGACTCAGGTCAAATAGTAGCCCATGGTGGGTTATGATATAAATGTGAGCAAGTTGATTTGAAATAGCATTGCTGTGTAAAATTGTTTCTGTTGCCACTGCCCACTTCTCTTGAGGGTCAAGGAGAGCATAGCTGTTCCGCTGCAGTTCCAACCTCTGTGAAGAAAATATATTGTTCTGTTAATGAGCTCTGTCAGGGTACCAGCTGTTGTGTGGCAAACAACCTTGGCAATTTAATGAGAACTTTCCAGACCAAGCTACACATCTCAATCTATTCCAAAATTCAGATACCGTCTGACCTAAAATTTATAGTTACATCCAAAAGTTGTCTTGACCATAATGTCATATCAATGTGGAATTATTTGGCACTATATAAACACCGAGTTCACTGTATAATTGAATGTATTGGTAAAAGCTCAATAAAATCATTCTGTCTATTATATCTTGTTATATAAAATATATTAAATTGAACCTTTTTATGAATTAGCAAAACATGTTTACTCATCCATTATAAGATGTACTTTAAATCCAGGAAGGTACGCATAACCACTTCTTCCCGACCGAGTAACTTATCGTTTTGAGACTTTTATTTTTTCCTTAACCTTGTTCTAAGAGCCATATTTTATTTAATTTACGTCTACAAAGCTGTAAGAGGGATTTTTTTTTTTTTTTTTTACAAGGCGATTTGTAGTTTAGCCATTAAAAGTGGCAATAAAATAGGAACTTCCCCAATCCAGTAAAATTGTGAAAAAATATTAATTTCTGCTACTGTTTTATGGATTCCCTTTTTACGGAGTTGGGAGTGAAAATGACCTGGCAAAACCACTTTTTTATTCTTATAGTGTACTGGTGTTACGTTTTCCATAATTTGTTTCACATTTTTCTGCTGATGGAGCTGCATGGTGATCTGTGGTGTTATTTGTTTTATATTGTGGCATATTTCACTTTTTGCATTCTGTATATGTGATGATGAGCAAAAAAACCTGCAACTTTTATATTTTCATATTTTTCTTTTCCATTAATACTTAAAGAGGTTGTCTGACCATAAACTCCATCATTTTTAAGCTAATCTGTGTTGTATTGTCATCTAAAACACCCTAACATTTTTTTTGGGGGGGAAGGGGGTGTTTAACTTTTGTTCATCTTGAATTATCACTTTATTCTCTGCAGCCACTTACCTGCAGCTCAACCAAACTTGACATCTTCCTGTGCTTGTCTGTCAAACGTCACTGTCAGAGCTGGCACCTCCCGGCCTCACTATCCAGCCTCACCCTGTACCCGCCCTCTGCACATCATTGTGTGGCGCCCTGGACAAGCCAGGTCGTCACAGGTACTACACCAACACACCCCACACCCCGGTTAGGCACACCGAAGTCAAACACAAAATCCTTGTTGCCTTCCTCCAGGGCCTGATGTCCACACCAGGGGGTGGGCCAGGTGGTTGGTCCCGCCCACCGAGGAGTTCAGAGTCCTGGAGGCGGGAAAAGGAGTCAGTTTAGTTTGAAGATGAGTTTTGGAGAGGAGTTGAGGAGGAGTGAAGTGTGTGGTAGTAGAGGAGACTGACCGTGTCCGGGTGCGTGGCCCGGGCACATACAGCAAGGTTGGCAGACGGTGGTGACCGTCTGCAGGAGAGGCCGATTGGAGCAAACTATAAGGACCGTGGACGGGCGGTGGCCCGGCGGTACCGGATCAGAGAGCAAAGAGAAGCCAGCACCATCCGGCAGGGCTTACGGACCCCAACCAGGCTAGGAGTCGCCGTTAAACTGGTCAAATCCGTTAGCGAAGGGAACCTCCGGGGTTTCCCAGCAGTCAAGACCCGATTGAAGGCAACAGCTCACACCGTAGAGGGAAACACAGTCACCGCCAAGGCTACAGTTCTCAGGGCCAGAGCCTGCGGGCAAAAGGGGCTCCCTCAGCATCCATCACAAGCTGGGGAGCGGGTTACCGGTGGGAAGCCATTGGAACTATAAACACAACATAGGTGCAGGGAAAGCCAGTCACCATCAACCTGCCGGGAGGAGAAACACCGCAGCCATCTGTGGGACCCGTCCATCCAGCCGTTTGTTTGACCAGAGACTCCGTGTGAATTACTGGCTGAGTGAGTACCACTGTGCCGTGCGGCACCGCGCTGCCCCCGCGACCCTGCACCTCACCAGGCCCCGTAACCCGCCTGCCATCCATCCCTACTCCTCACCGGGGCCCCGGGACAACCAATCCCCCTACCCACGGAGGGGAGAACCAACATCCAAGCTGCTCCCTGTCACCGCTCCCGGGATCCCCATCCAGATCAGCGGTGGTGTCACAACCTCACCACAACCGTGGGTGGCGTCACGGACAATCAATCCCCAAAGCCATTCCCCTTTTCACTCACGGGTGAGGAACGCCGCTCAAGTCCCCGGGATCCGGCCCACTGCTCGAGCCACCACCGAGCAGCAGCAGCAGAGCAGCCGGACCCGAGCAGTGGGTGAGCGCAGCGTCCCCTCCTCCGCCCGCGACAATTGCCTGTCAGTAATCTGCCCCAGCACTGACCTCTCATCACACATGATATACATACATATATCTAGTCTATGATTTTTCTGTCATATAGTTGAGTCGCCCACCACAGTGCTGCAGCGGTCGCCTCCGGGACACTGCGTGGACCTCTCTTTAGGGACCCTTCTGGCAACAGGTAGGTCAGTTTGTTTGCTTCTGAGTCATGACGCCACTCTAGGTTTTGCGGTCAGAGTGGTGGGTGACCGCCACTGCAGTTTACCGAGCGTCTGGGGCTGATGGTGTTTGCAGTCTGGTGTATAGCCTCCCGAGAGTGAGGCTGGCCCCAGGGGCTCGGGTGTATGTGTGTGTGGAACAACAGGTCGCAGAAGAACTCAGTCTCAGTCCAGAAATGTCTTTCAACGTGTTTACTCACATTCAGCTGGTTTTGTGAGATAACCCGGGCGATACTGAGATAGACCAGAGAGAACCAGGTATCCTTCAGGCTGGTATATGGGTGACTGCTGACTCGCCTTCCTAGCCTTCCTAGCACTTCTTGTTTCGGACAACCCCTGACTTAAAGTACCGTGGGATTCATCCAGGGAAGTCGCAGCTGCCTTTTCTCCCCTCTCTGGCCTGTTTGCTGGCAGCGTGGACCAAAGTGGATAGCTTCAGGCTCAATCCTCCTTATGGGCCCCCTCGTTGCTGATGATGCTCGGGCTCTGTGTTGGTTGATGTGGAACCTCTAGTCCCACCACCTGCAGGATTTAGCAGACCACTAAATAGATGTCTGGCTCTAGGGACCTGTTCCCTGTCCGTGCTTTATTACCAGGAGTCCCCGTACTCAACTGCCTGTCCTTTCTCTTCTGCAGGAGTCTTTCAGGCTAACTGTGTGGCAATGTACTCCCCCATCAGCAGCCACTACACTTGCAGGGTCTGACTAGTGTGTCCGCTCTCCTGCGTCTGCACTTCAGACTCGGCTACATCCAGCTTCTGTTCCCTTGACTGCTACTGCAACTCCTCACTTCCAGCTTCTCCACTGCACCACTCGCTGGGATGTGGAGGCCACACCCCCTCCTGAGTCTGCTGAGGGGTTCCCTCTAAGATGTGTGTGAGACATGGTTACAATGTGTCTGTGCTTACACACCCTATTCAGCCTTTGGGATTACCTGTTTGCACTCACCCAGCATGGGTGCAGTACTCAGTGGTGCCTGACCAGGTCAGGGGCGCGACATAGTTATGTATATATATTTGCACATAGGTTGCCCAGGCGTATCACAAAAGTGTGCAGTCTCGCTATGTGTCACTGTATGTGACTGCAGACTTGTTAATTGTCACATTGGACTGACTGTGCATGCTGTGAGGATTCTCAGGAAGTGAATTGATCGAGGCTGCATGTAGTCAGAATGTGGACTATGCATATTGCATACGAGTGGTCACACGACCACTCATTCTCACTAGGGCCCTGAATAAACAGGGGGGCCCACTTGCTATCGGAGTCACAAACATCCTCCATAGGGAGAACGTAAGCAACAGACCGCAGCACCCAGAATCTTGATCGTGGGCACGAGCAGCTGCGGTCTCCTGCGGAGGAGACTCATGAGTCGTGACCCCGCAGGTCAGGACGCGCCATGTCCAGAACGCAGTGGGTCCTGATCGTGGGCACGTACCCTTAGGGTTCAGTCACATCTGCATATAAAATATGAGCGTGCAAGGAAATATCGCATTGCATTCTCACCAATGTTAACCAATAGAGCAGAGCACATGTGCTAGTTTTTCCACTGAAAATTTCTGCATGCAGGGCAAATAGGGGCAGATAGATGTGAAATACATATATGATGTCCCACTCCCATGCACATTGAAAGCTTTCATGTGGAACTAATGAGTGTTTAGCCTTGTTTTTAGCATCAAATTAAATATTTTCCCACCAAAAAAACACGTAGGGTCCCTCCTATTTTTGGTCGTCAGCTAAGATGAAGCAAACAGCTGCAGCCTGCAGACCACAGCTGGCAGCTCTACCTTGGCTGGTGATCCAAAACAGAGGTCACTCCACGCTGCTGTTTTAAAATTAAATAAATAATTTAAAACAAAAATATGTGGGGACCCCCCAAATTAGATCACCAGCCAAGGTAAAGCACACAGCTGTGGTCTGGTATTATCAGGCTGATGAGACCCATGGTTATTGGGCCCTCCCCAAACTAGAGGCCACAGCCGCCCCATCCTGGCGCTTCGCCTCGGTTGCTCCCATTGCCCTGGTGTGGTGTCAATTGGGGTAATAAATAAGGTTGATGTGAGCTGTGAATTGCCAGCTGACATCAAGCCCTGGCATTATTAATTGTTATGCATCTATTAGATACCCCCCATTATTAATCCAGTAGTTGAATAAAGAAAAATAAATTTTATTTGGACAAACAGCCCCTGACTGCAGCCCTCGTTGACCAATTTATTTCTAATTTTTTCACAAAAAATGTCCGACGTTATCCATAGCGAGGTCCCACGACGTTCCCCAAAAGTGAATCTGAAAGACATAAAAAGAAAAAAATAGTAAAGAAATAAAGACAAAACACACCCTCTTTCACCAGTTTATTTCTCTGCAAAATCCCTAATCCGGGTGTAATCCAATAAGGGAGTCCCTCCATGATCCCATACTCACTGTCACAGTCAATGAAGAACATTTGCTGGGAGAGCAGTGACTGGAGGCTCAAACACTGCTGTGTGATATCCACTAGAATGACCTGAGATAACCTCATGAGGTTAGCCCAGGTCACTGCAGGGGCTCACACAGCAGTGTGTGAGCAGCTGCGGGCATGATGAGCGGTGACATTATAAGGTTAGTTCAGTTCACTGCCGGCAGCAATGACCTCAGGTGAACTCAGTCAGGACATCACCGCTCATCACTTAATTTCATGACTGCGGCATTCTCATGCAAAGTATTGTGAGCGGCCTAGGGCTATGACTTGCGTTGGTGTTTCGGGCTCTGCACACATTTTGGACCTCTAGCTGGTGGTCTCTCCTTCAGGCCCAGCTCCAGGTTTTCATGGGACCTGGGCAAAAGAGTCCCTGTGGGCCACTTTAACACATACCACGATTCACTGTTAGAACATAGAAGTTGCAGGGCTGTATTTTATATATATTATATATATACAGTACAGACCAAAAGTTTGGACACACCTTCTCATTCAAAGAGTTTTCTTTATTTTCATTACTCTAAAAAATGTAGATTCACATTGAAGACATCAAAACTATGAATGAAAACATGTGGAGTGAAATACTTAAAAAAGTATGAAACAACTGAAAATATGTCTTATATTCTAGGTTCTTCAAAGTAGCCACCTTTTGCTTTGATTACTGCTTTGCACACTCTTGGCATTCTCTTGATGAGCTTCAAGAGGTAGTCACCGGAAATAGTTTTCCAACAGTCTTGAAGGAGTTCCCAGAGATGCTTAGCACTTGTTGGCCCTTTTGCCTTCACTCTGCGGTCCAGCTCACCCCAAACCATCTCGATTGGGTTCAGGTCTAGTGACTGTGGAGGCCAGGTCATCTGGCGTAGCACCCCATCACTCTCCTTTTTAGTCAAATAGCCATTACACAGCCTGGAGGTGTGTTTGGGGTCATTGTCCTGTTGAAAAATAAATGATGGTCCAACTAAATGCAAACCGGATGGAATAGCATGCCGCTGCAAGATGCTGTGGTAGCCATGCTGGTTTACTATGCCTTCAATTTTGAATAAACCCCCAACACTGTCACCAGAAAACCACCCCCACACTATCACACCTTCTCCTCCATGCTTCACGGTGGGAATCAGGCATGTAGAGTCCATCCGTTCTCCTTTTCTACAAAGACACGGTGGTTGGATTCAAAGATCTCAAATTTGGACTCATCAGATCAAAGCACAGATTTCCACTGGTCTAATGTCCATTCCATGTATTCTTTAGCCCAAACAAGTCTCTTCTGCTTGTTGCCTGTCCTTAGCAGTGGTTTCCTAGCAGCTATTTTACCATGAAGGCCTGCTGCACAAAGTCTCCTCTCAACAGTTGTTCTAGAGATGAGAAGGTGTGTCCAAACTTTTGGTCTGTACTGTGTATGTATATATAATATATATATCCCTCCCCCTGTGCGGTCTCTCCTCCTACTGGGCGGTCTCTTCTCCCCCTGTGCAGTCTCTCCCACATGCTCTCTCTTGTCCCAGTGTGCGCGGTCTTTTGTGCCCCTGTGCAGTCGCTCCCACATGCTCTCTCTTGCCCCCCTGTGCGGTCTCTTGTCCCCCTGTGCAGTTTCTTCTCCCCATGTGCTCTCTCTTGTCTCCACGTGCGGTCTCTCCCCCGCTCTCTCTCCACTCTGCTCTCTCTCCACCCCCTGCTCTCCCTCCCCCTGTGCTTTCTTCCCCCTGGTGCTCTCTCCCCCGTGCTTTTTCTCCCCCTCATGCTCTCTCGCAAGACTGTGCTCTCCCCCTTTGCTCTCTCTCCCCTCGTGCTGACTCTCCCCTGTGCGGTCTCTCCCCCTCGCTGTCTCTCTCCTGGTGCTCTCTTTGCCCCCGTGCTCTCTTTATCCCCCCATGCTCTATCTCCCCCTGTGCTCTCTTCCCCGCCCCCCCTTGGTCTGTGCTCCAGGCTTATTAATATTTAGAAACCAGGAGCTAAGGATGCTGTGCTCATCACATAGTGAAGAGAGAGCCTGTGCATGGGAGGAGAACGCACGGTTGAATGGGGAGACAGTTACCTAAGAGGCGGGCACCATACATCATAAAGTTCTGGGGATACCGTCGAGCAAACATTGCTGACAGTGTCCCCGACAGCAAGTGGCCCCACTCTGTTAGTTCAGGCACATCTGTCTCCTTGCTTATTGGATGGCGGGGCGTCTTGCATCGCGATGGTCAGTGTGTTTCAGACCTCTGCCTCTGGCATATCCCGTAGCTGTGCACAGGGTGTGGGGGAGAGAGACTATAGAATGTGTGGGAGGGGGCAGGGACTCAACACTCTACCTGCCCACTAACTAAGTAGCAGGGCGGAAACATGAGCATAAGCTCCTGCCCCTGTTGACATGACATTCTCTTCTGAGCCGGGAAAGAGAGGCTGACAGCACGGCGGGTATAAGAATAACCCCTTTAATAACTAATTAATAGTATGATGGATTTTTTTGCATGGCAATCTTTTTTTTCTTATGATACAATTTTGGGGTATATTTAATATTTGGATAGCTGTTTATTGCATTTTTGGAAGTAGGTGCAATGACCAAAAAATTGTATTTCAAGTGTTTGTATTTTAATTTCTTGATGCCATTTACCACGTGGGTTAATTACGGTAATTTCATATTACATATTACAGATTGGATTTTTATGTGCCCTGTGATACTAAATAATTTTATTTTTTTATTTTCAGATTGGAAAAAAGGAGGTGATTCCAACTTTTATTTATTTTTTATTTTTTCTTATAGTTTTACATTTTTTATTACTTTGAATTTAAGGGTTTTTTTTCTGTACGCCTTAGGGCATTGGATCTTTGATTATTTGATATTTTGTATGTTCTGCTGCGCTATTGAAATAAAAATTAAAATATCCTTTGAAGCTATAGGTGTGGTGGGGCCTATTGGGCAACACCCCACTTTAAGAGAACCTGTCAACTAATTCATGCTGACAAACAGCGGGCATCATGATTCGGAGACTAGCTGTATCATTCAGTCAGGTATATTTTCACTTAAATGCTTTGGCATTTCCAAGAATGTATAGTTGGAAGGCAATGGACCAGAGACAAAACTGGTCCCAGCACCGCTAAAGGTGATTGACATTTCTTAACCTTAGTGAAAAATCTGTCAATCACTGGGAGCGGTTGTGGGGAGAACTCTTGTCTTTGGCTATGGTCCCAAACCAGATCTTCAAACTATAGTTTATCTTAAAGCCACCTTTACACCTTACAATTAGGTATGCGATCTCGTATGCGATGTGACACGCCCAGGTCGCATATGCGATTGAATGAGATTGCACGTAGGTTGTTCATTTGCTGTCACACGTGCGTTAGTAGTCTATGTTAAATTGATCAATTTTGTGTGCGATCCTTTAGATCATGTGTTCTGTGACGTATGCATTGGGCACCTTTTTTTTTTTTTATTTATTGACTTGCCAAGCGTGTGTAATTTAGAGATGCGTTTTTACTATGTCATCTGCCATTCAGCTCTGCTACATGGCCGCTGACAGCAGACACAGACAGCCATGTAGCAGCGGTGAATGGTAGTTCACAGCAGACACAGACAGAGCCGCACTGTCAGAATGAACTCGGGTGAACCTCACCCGACTTCATTGTCATGCCACGGCTCTGTCTGTGCCGCGTCCTGATTAGCGGTCACCAGTGAAGGACTCACCGGTGACCGCTAATCTCCTGAGTAACTGAATTGAGCAGCCCTCTCTCATACTCACCGATCCCCGGCGCGGCGCTGCACGGCATTCACACTGCTCCGGCGGCTTTTACTATTTTGAAAAAGCCGGCCGCACATTAAACAATCTCGTATTCCCTGCTTTCCCCGCCCACCGGCGCCTATGATTGGTTACAGTGAGACACGCCCCCACGCTGAGTGACAGGTGTCACACTGCACCCAATCACAGCAGCCGGTGGGCGGGTCTATACTGTGTAGTGAAATAAATAATTAAATAATTAAAAAAAACGGCGTGCGGTCCCCCAATTTTAAAACCAGCCAGATAAAGCCATACGGCTGAAGGCTGGTATTCTCAGGCTGGGGAGCTCCACGTTATAGGGAGCCCCCCAGCCTAACAATATCAGCCAACAGCCGCCCAGAATTGCCGCATACATTAGATGCGACAGTTCTGGGACTGTACCCGGCTCTTCCCGATTTGCCCTGGTGCGTTGGCAAATCGGGGTAATAAGGAGTTATTGGCAGCCCATAGCTGCCAATAAGTCCTAGATTAATCATGTCAGGCGTCTATGAGACACCTTCCATGATTAATCTGTAAATTACAGTAAATAAACACACACACCCGAAAAAATCCTTTATTAGAAATAAAAAACACAAACACATTCCCTGGTTCACCACTTTAATCAGCCCCAAAAAGCCCTCCATGTCCGGCGTACTCCAGGATGCTCCAGCGTCGCTTCCAGCGCTGCTGCATGGAGGTGACCGGAGCTGCAGAAGACACCGCCGCTCCGGTCACCTCCACGCAGCTAATGAAGACAGCCGTGCGATCAGCTGATCTGTCACTGAGGTTACCCGCTGTCACTGGATCCAGCGGTGTATGCAGCGGTGGCCGCGGGTAACCTCAGTGACAGCTCAGCTGATCGCGCTACTCACCGCCGCTCCGGTCAGCTCCAGTGAGCAACTGAGGTGAGTAGCACTGGCTTGGGCTAATCCTATGATTGAGAATTGTGATATCCGTTTAAATAACCTGGATGATTTTTTAACAGCCATGGCACAAATGTTTGATGATCCTAATCGCCGTGCTACCGCTGAATCGGCCCTGCTTTCCTTACGTCAGGGAAAGCGGTCTGTCATTGAATACGCCACCGAGTTCAAGAGGTTAGCAGTAGACACCGACTGGGGAAACAATGCGCTATTGTCAGTTTTCAGAAAGGGTCTGTACCATCAAGGACGAGTTAGCTCGTGCCGAATCTCCATGGGATTTTGAACAGTTTCTCCATCACTGTGTGCGTATTGATACCCGCTTGACGGAACGTATACAGGAAAAATGGGCAGCTGTAAACCGGGTAACCGACTTTGCTTTCCCTTCTAGGGAACCCGCTCACAAGACGCCACGGGAGGCCGAGGATGTTCCTATGCAAGTGGACTCTCTGCAAAGGCGAGAGACCAACGAACGTCGTGAACATCGGCTCCGTGAGCGTTTGTGTTTCTATTGTGGTTAATCGGACCATTTTCTGATTGATTGCCCAAAACATCCCAATCGCCCGAATAAGGTACTAGCAGCAGTGGCAGAGTGTGAGAACACTGACGCAGAGTCCGACGTCTCTGAAACCAGTATACACCTGGATGCGGTAGTTCCCACGACAGTGATGTCAACTTCACCTAAGCACCCGGAAGGGAAATACACCCATTGCTCGCTTCCCATTCAGATTCGGTGGGAGGGACAGTTAATTCCTACATCTGCTATGATAGACTCTGGGGCAGGGGGAAATTTCATGGACTCTTCTTTTGCCAGGAAACACGGTATCCAGACTCAACAAAGATCCTCACTGGTTACCATGGAGATGGTAGACGGTTCTCCATTAGTTTCCGGACCAGTTGATCGGGAGACAGTACCCCTTGAATGTGTGATGAAACCAGGTCAGCAGGAGACCCTTGTTTTCATGTTGATTTCTTCTCCCCATTTTCCGATAATTTTAGGAATTCCTTGGCTGCGGTCTACAAATCCAGTCATCGATTGGGAGACGAAAGAAATACCCTTCCCACCCCAGAGTGGTCCAACCATTAGTCCAACTGTACCGGTTCCAGTAACACCGAATGCGGAGGGCACTGTACAGGTACCTGTTCTACCCCCGGTTTCTAATGAATTCGCAGATATATGCGACAAAAAAAAAGCAGATCGGCTTCCCCCGCATAGACCGTATGATTGTCCCATAGAATTACTCCCAGGGGCAGAGATCCCGTTTGGTCATGTCTACCCGTTGGCGGCACCAGAGTTACAAGCACTAAAAGATTATATCGATGAAAACCTAGCCAAGGGATTTATTCGACCTTCTACCTCACCAGCGGGGGCACCCATCTTTTTCGTGAAGAAGAAAGAGGGGACTCTGAGACCTTGTATCGACTACCGGGAACTAAATAAGATAACCATCCGGAACCGGTATCCGTTGCCGTTGATTCCCGAACTATTAGAGAGAGTACAACAGGCCAAAATATTTACTAAATTGGATCTCCGTGGGGCATATAATCTACTCCACATACGTCCCCGGGACGAGTGGAAAACAGCGTTCAGATGTCGGTATGGACATTATGAGTATCTAGTGATGCCCTTCGGACTCTGTAACGCTCCTGCGGCTTTCCAACACCTAGTCAACGATATTTTTAGGGATATAATGGACCAGTTCATGGTGATTTACCTGGATGATATCTTGATCTTTTCTGATTCCCTACAGGAACACCAGGAGCACGTCAAGACCGTACTTACCCGTCTGAGGGATAACCACCTGTTTATTAAACTGGAGAACTGCGAATTCCATTGCTCAAAGATACAATTTTTAGGATATGTCATCTCTCCTCAGGGACTCAACATGGAGTCTGGCAAGATACGGGCAATTCTAGACTGGCCGGAACCGGGAAACATCAAGGAGGTACAACGCTTTGTCGGTTTTGCTAATTTTTACAGACGCTTTATCCGCAACTTTTCAGAGATCGTCCGTCCTATCACCCTGTTAACCAAAAAGGGGCAGAAGTTCGTGTGGTCCACCCAGGCCCAGGAAGCTTTCAATCGTCTCATGGTTTGTTTTACCTCAGCGCCAATACTAATACACCCGAATCCCGCACTCCCTTTTATTGTGGAAGTCGATGCTTCTGATTATGCATTAGGGGCTATCCTTTCACAGAGGACTGGGGACAAGAGTCTCTTGCACCCGTGTGCCTTCTTTTCTCGCCGGGTGTCCCCTACAGAAAAGAACTATGACATTGCGGACAAGGAATTGTTGGCGATTATTTCTGCTTTTAAGGAATGGAGACACCACTTACAGGGAGCAGAGCAACAAGTAGTAGTTCTCACAGGCCATCGTAACCCGGAATTCCTTAAATCTGTCAGGTGCCTGTCTCCACGGCAAGCCCGTTGGAGCCTGTTCCTTAACCAGTTCAATTTTATCGTCACATACCGTCCAGGGTCACGTAATGGGAAAGCCGATGCTTTATCCCGAATCCACACCATGGACTCCGTGCCTGGAACCCCGTCTCAGACCGTTTTATCAGATGCCAATTTTGTTGGAGTAATCCAGGACCAGGACTTGTGGAAGGACATCAAGCTGGTCTATGATGGTGACGTATTTCTTGCTGCCCCCCCGAATGATGTGACTCTTGTCCTTCGGAATGGTGTGTGGTTGAGAGAGCGACGTATTTATGTCCCGGAGGCTGTAAGACTTCGGGTTCTCAAGTTGGTCCATGACTCCGTGTAGGCAGGTCATAGGGGGGTACAGAAGACGCAGGAATTTCTGAGTCGTTTTTTATGGTGGCCTACCTGTTTAAAGGATGTGAAAGACTATGTCCACTCATGTGTGGTTTGTGCCCGGTGCAAGGTCCCTCGTGTGGCTCCTACGGGACTCCTTTAACCATTACCCGTGCCATCTCACCCTTGGGGATCCATCTCAATGGATTTTATTGTGGAGTTGCCCATCTCGGGTGGTTACAATACCATTTTGGTGGTAGTGGATCGGTTGACAAAGGCTGCTCACTTTATTCCATGTACCAGTCTTCCCTCAGCTGCAGAGACAGTGGATTTGGTTATCCAGAATATATTTCGGTTGCATGGGGTACCGCATGAGATCATCTCTGACCGGGGCGTGCAGTTCACTTCTAAGTTCTGGAAAGGGTTTTGTTCGGCACTCTATATTGATGTCTGTTTGTCTTCTGCATACCATCCCCAGACAAATGGGCAAACAGAACGGACTAATCAAACCCTGGAGCAGTACCTGCGATGTTATGTCAGCCATCTGCAGGACGACTGGTTGAAGCTGCTTCCTTTGGCGGAGTTCTCGTATAACAACACTCAGAGCAGCTCCACTAAGGTAACGCCCTTTTTCGCTAACTTGGGTTATCATTCGAGTATTTTGCCTAGGTCACTGGTAGCAGTTTCGGTGCCCGCAGTGGAGGACAGATTGACAGAGCTACAGCAAAATCTGGAGGTTTTGAAGAACTCTTTGGCTTTAGCTCAGGAGCGTTACAAGAAGTCGGCAGACACTCACCGGAAACAGGCACCCATGTATACGGTAGGGGACTCGGTGTGGCTATCCACCAAGAATCTAAAACTGGGTGTTCCTTCGCAGAAGCTGGGGCAGAAATTCATTGGTCCGTTCAAGATCACCGGGATAGTGAGCTCTGTGGCCTGTCGGCTGGAGCTACCACGGAATTTGAAGGTACACCCGGTCTTTCACGTTTCCCTGCTGAAACCGGTTTCCCCTAATTCGTTTCAGGGTTGTATCGTGCCTCCTCCTCCACCAGTGATGGTTGATGGCCAGGAGCAGTATGTGGTTGAGGACATTATTGACTCCTGGCTCCATCGGCATCGGCTTCAGTATCTGGTTCGTTGGCAGGGGTACTCCCCTGAGGACGATTCCTGGGAACCTGTGGGTAACATCCGAGCGCCCCAGAAGGTTGCTCAGTTTCATCTGAGGTACCCGGACAAGCCTGGCCCTGGTTCGTCCTGAGGCCGTTTCTGGGGGGGGAGTACTGTCAGAGTTCCGGGATTTCCAGTTTTCTTCTGAAGGATCTTGCCCTTTGTTAACATGGAGTTTTCTGTTCTGTTGCCCTACTTCCTGTTCATCTGTTTAAAAGCCTGCCCCTAAGCTTAGTCTAGTTGCTTGAGTATACTGCTTCCTGTCTACTCCTGCCCTGCTGCTCTTGGTTCCTGATTGCTATTTGGATCCTGTTGAAACACCCGACACCGGCTCTGGACTTCACCTGGTCTCATCAAGCTTTGCCCGGACTCCATCTGCCGTCTCTGGTCGGCACTTCTGTCCGGTTCCTTCCGTTTCATATCCACCCTAGGACTCACATCACGTACGGACATTTTTGGACTATACCTGTTGCCCTTTCGTGTCCCGGCTGTTGCGCATTTAGGCCTTCTGGGGTGATCGCCAGACAGTCCCTGTATAGGGGTTCGCTCCTGGTGGTCTCCCTGGGGGTGTCCGGTGCGCGGCCCCGGGAATTCCCCTTCGCTCTGAACCTGGCAGGTATTTACTGTGTTTATGTTCTACTGTGTTTATGTTCTGTTCTGTGTACATATTGTTGGTTGCATATTATAAACGTCTTTGCACCCAAGCAAGAACCCATCTCTGGTTGTCATTGCCCTAACGCAATCGAAATCCTCAGTTCATACATTAGTATTACAGCCATTCAAAGACTGAAAATGGCTTTCACTAGAGTGCCTGCATACATCATGCAGTGAAACAAGCTTGTGCATTGTGGTCGTTGTTTCATGGACAAAACATCCACGCACACGTGATACTCGGCTGAGCTCCATGAGTACCTGAGCATCTCATTGCTCGATTGAGTAATGAGCAGTGCAGCGCACACTTGCTCATCACTAATGTTTTAATAAGCTATTCTAATCTCAAGCCCAAACAGCGAAACTGCAGTCCCTAGGCAAAGGATGAGGAATTGCCTTGGATTTGGGGAATCCGTGAGGTGCTCCAGCAAGATACAGGCTACTTTTGGCCTGCACCCTGTGGGAGGACTGTGCCACGTAGGGGGTGTTGTCCACTGTCCACTTCCATTCAAGATAGAATAGGAGACAAAGCAAGCCAGGTAAGTAAATACTTTTTTTTTTTAATTATTCTTATATGATTTTGGCCATTAAATGGGCGATGTGGACATTATGAGAGGCTGTAGAAGACATTATACTGGGGAGCTGTGGGGACATTCTATTATATGAGGGGCTGTGTAATACATTATTCTTAGTGCTGTGGGGATTTCATATTATATAAGGGTCTTGAGGACTTTATATTATATGAGGGGCTGTGGGGGATATCATATTATGTGAGGGGCTTTGGGGACATCATATTATTTGGAGTCTGTGAGGTTATCATAGTATATCAGGGCCGGTGGGGGACATTATCACTAGGCTGTGGAAAATTCATACTGTATAGGGGACTGTGGTAAACATTATACCGGGGGCTGTACGACATCATTCTGCATAGGGACTGTGAGATATCATGTATAGGGGCTGTGAGGGACATAATACCAGGGTTTTTAAAGACATCATACTGTTTAGCAGGTTGTAGGGGACATTCTACTGGGGGCTGTGGGGGACATTATACTAGAGTGTGTGGTGACCATACTGTATTGGGGGCTGTTAGGGATCTTATATTTGGGGCTGTTGTGACCAAACTGTATATGGGGCTGTGGGGAACATTATACTGGGGAAATGTCATGTCCATAATGTATAGGAGTTTGTGGGGACATAATACTGAGAGCTGTAGTGACCATACTGTGGGCTAAGGGCCATTATAGGCTAAAAAGCAAGGACTAAAATATAACTTTTAATGAATTCTCACTAAAACCATCAACAAACAATACATAAAGTGCAGTGCAAGAATTTGCAAATACAAATAGCATAGATCTCACACGATCCTTCTCCACGAGCAGACCATACACCACTGGATAGAATGATGTGTTGGGATGCGCTACAGAATACCAGAGAAGAGGCAAGTCCGTTTAGATGAGCTGTGTCTGGGAAAAGTTATTATGGATTCTGGACAAGATGGAGATAAAAAGAACTGCTCAATCAGAAAAAATGTCACCTATAAGGTAACTAGATGTAAATGATTGTGATACTGACTACATCACATCAGTCCTGTGGTTTCTGTGTGGCTCATAATCTGATGATGGCTGTTAACAACAACTTGCAGTATAACCTTACCATATTTTTAAAACCATAACATAGTTGAATGTTTGTGTGAAAAAATGTATATAGGACTGACCTGACATTACAATGGTTCTTGTATTTAAATACTGATGGCAGTTCTAGTGACACCATCATGTGCTGATGGTGGTTTCGGTGATGTATTCATGGTATTTATGTACTGATGGTGGTTCTAGTGATGTATTCATGCACTGATGATCGCACTAGTGTTATATTTTTTTTCTGATGATGATTCTGCTACTATATTGATGTACTGAAGGTGGTTCTAGTAACTTATTCATGTACTGATAGTGGTTCTGGTGATGCATTCATGTACTGGTAAATGGTTCTGGTCATGTAGTAATGTACTAATAGTGGTTCTGTTGACATATTCATGTACTGGTGATGTTTCTGGTCATGTATTCTTGTACTGATGGTAGTTCTGGAGATGTATTCATGTTGTGATGGTAGTTCTAGTTACCTTTTTTATTTACTGATGATGGTGATTGTGCCACATGCATGTACGATTGATTACTCTGGTGTTCTACTTATCTATTGATGATGATTCTGGTTTCATGTTCATATACTGATGATGGTTTTGGTGATAAATACATCACCAGAACCACCATCAGCTTTTTTTTTTAAAAAGCTTTATTTGCGCATTATGGATGCAAAAGCCTTTGGTCATAAAACTTTATCTATAATTGGGTTTGTTTAGTTTTCATTAGGGTAGCCATCAAATGCTGGACATCTTAATTGAAACCAAATGGTTCCCATTATAGCTAAGCTATATTAGTTTCCATGGCTAATCTTCGGTCTGACTTTTAAAATAAGGATGTTAGGGACGAATATCACTAGTCCTTTGTATTGTGTAAATGGTCTCCAAACAATCAGTGATTCTATATCTAAAGGCCCAGTCACACACAACGACTTACCAGCGATTCCGAAAACGATGCGACCTGATAGGGATCGCAGGTAAGTCGCTGGGAGGTCGCAGGTGAGATGTCACACAGTCAGATCTTACCAGCGATGCAGGAACAATACAGGTCGCAGTAGCGACCTGTATAACGATCTCAGCAGTCACTGTGACCCTGTCACACAGTGTCAAACACAGCGATGTGTCCTGCCCAGCAGGACATCGCCTTTGAAGAAAATGGGCTGGACCATTCTGCAACGACTAGAGATCTCACAGCAGGGGCCTGATCGCTGGTAGGTGTCACACATAACAAGATCGCTAACGGGATCGCTACTGCGTCACGGAAACCGTGACTCAGCTGCGATCTCGCTAGCGATCTCGTTATGTGTGACGGTACCTTAACTTTGAAATGGCACTCCCTGTTAAATCTTATCCCTAAAGTAAACAACTTATTTACTTTTGCTGGTATTTTTTTGTGAAAAGGTAACAATTGTAGTGGAAGTCATTATCAGAGCTTTTTAGTTGACCCATCTTAAGGGATGGGGTGTGTTATGGGTTCTGTTACCTTAAAGGGGTGCTTCACCCATTTTTTTTTTTTCCCCAATGATTATCACTTACCATTGTATGCATCTTCTCCATTGTCTTCTGTTTCCAGTTCTGGCACTGAGCGGCGCTATCCTGCACGCTCAGTGCCGGTCACATGACCCCCTGGAGCTGTGGCCGCAGGCATCCTCTGACGTCCCGGCGTTTCCGGGCTCTCAAACTAGACGGGTACGTCACAGGATGCCGGCGCCACTCACACTGATTGACAGGGCTGTGGGCGGTGACTACCGCACGTCACAGCACAGCATCGAGGGGAGGATCCGGAGGACGCCAGTGTGGAGTGGTGAAGGCAGAGCGCGCTCTTACCCTCCGTCAGCTGTGGGAAGTACGGGCTCCATTGTGGAGTACAGGGGGGGTTTCCTCCACTGAAATCCCCCCTGTCACGCAAGTATGTGATCACACTGTCCACCCGCCCTCTGTGCTCAGCTGTCAGGAGAGCGGGCGGTGTCGGCAGTGTGATCATATACTCCCACCAGCAGCACAGGTGACCGGACGCTGCATGGGACCAATCTGCTCCACTCTGTCACCTGCACAACAAGTCCCACAGTGGAGACAGTTAGTGACATGTAGCATCCGGTCACCTGCACAACAAGTCCCAGAGTGGATACAGTGACATGCAGCACACTATGTGTCAGAGCAGAGCATGTCACCAACTTGCTCTGCTCTGTCACCTGCGGTGCTGCATGTCACGTTTTTGCCGCGATTTGGTGCGTTTTTTGCTGCGTTTTTGCTCACTGCGTTTTTAATCAGTGCACAATGCCATTAAAGATTGTTGATGAAAAAAAAAAAAGGTCCGATGTCATTTCCTTATTCAAAATGTTCATTGTATGCAGGAGAGCAGACAGCAGCTGCAGAACTACAAGGCTCAGCATCCTCCATTCACTAGTGTATGCAGGAGAGCAGACAGAAGCTGCAGAACTACAAGGCTCAGCATCCTCCATCCAGGACTGTATGCAGTTTTTTACCCAAAAAGAAAAAAAAATGACATGGGCTTCGCCATATTTTTGTATGCTAGCCGGGTACAGCAGGCAGGTACGGGCTGCCCCCAACCCCCAGCTGCCTATTTGTACCCGGCTGGGAACCAAAAATATAGAGAAGCCCCTTTTTTTTTTAATTATTTCATGAATTTCATGAAATAATTAAAAAAAAAATGACGTGAGCTTCGCCTAATTTTGGTGTCCAGCCGGGTACAACTAGGCAGCTGGGGATTGGAATCCACAGTGCAGGGTGCCCAAGCTTTCTGGGCACCCCCACTGTGAATTGCAGTCCGCAGCCACCCCAGAAATTGGCGCTTTCATAGAAGCGCCATCTTCTGGCGCTGTATCCAACTCTCTCCAGCTGCCCTGATGCCGGGTGGCTAGCTGGGTAATAATGGAGTTAGGGCTAGCTGTATATTATCAGCTAGCCCTAAGCCCGAAATTCATGGTGTCACGCCAATATTAGATATGGCCACCATGAATTTCTAGTAATGATAAAAAAAAAACACAACACACAGAAAAATATTTTTATTAGAAATAAAACACAACACAATTAGTGACTCCATCTTTATTGAAATAAACCCCCCTCCGCAGTAATCCTGGGTTAGGGTCCCGCGCCGTCCAATCAGGATCCAATATCATCTGATCGGTTTGCTGGAAGGCAGAGCGATCAGATGATGTGTCAGGTTAAACTACGTGAATCACATCACACATCAGCTGATTGTATAAAAGCCAATTATACAATCAGCTGATGCATCAGTAGAAAAAAATAAAAAATAAATACATACTCACTTATGTGATGATTACCGGCAGCTCCTGCAGCGGAGTCTGATCCTGGCCCATCACTGCAGGAGCTGCCGGTAATCAGCTGATGAAGTCCCCTGACGGCAGGATCAGCTGATAGCCGGCCGGGTGCGAAAAAGCCGGCGACACCGCGAGAATCGATCAGCTGATGCGTCAGGTGACAGCATCAGGTGAACCACCGCCAGATCCTGCAAGCTTCGTACGTGCCCCGGGGAGACTGCACACAGCCAGAGCGGCGGTACCGAGACAAGGGCTGGAAGCAGGCATGGCACCGTGACCCTGCAGACAGGTGAGTATGACATACACACACACACTCACACACACACTGTATATACACACACACACTGTATATACACACACACTGTATATACGCACACACACTGTATATACACACACACACTGTATATACGCGCACACATACACTGTATATACGCGCACACACACTTTCTTCCCCTGGCTGTGTAGAGCTGCTGCTGTCTCTGTGTGATTGCTCTCAGTGCACATCCACTGGGAAGAGGCAGGGAGGAGGGTTTGGTCGGAGAGCAGAGTGGGTGTATTAGACACAATGGGTGTGTTAGATAAGCTAGACACCGCCCTAGAGCCACAAATAATTCTGGGACTTGTAGGAACTGAACACAGGAAGTCAGAGGAGAGATTAACCCCATCAGAGCTGGAGCCAGCAATGACCGTGTGCTGCTAGTGCACAATAAAAGGTAATTTTGCTGGAAAAACATAATAGATGTGTTGAGGGGCACATATTAGCAAGATTTATCAGAAAAAAAAAATCAGTTTTGGTAACTGGGCAACTTCTTTAAGGCCCAGTCACACACAACGACTTACCAGCGATCCCGAAAACGATGTGACCTGATAAAGATCGCAGGTAAGTCGCTGGGAGATCGCAGGTGAGATGTCACACAGTCAGATCTTACCAGCGATGCAGGAACAATACAGGTTGCAGTAGCGACCTGTATAACGATCTCAGCAGTCACTGTGACCCTGTCACGCAGTGTCAAACACAGCAATGTGTCCTGCCCAGCAGGACATCACCTTTGAAGAAAATGGCCTGGACCATTCCGCAACGACTAGAGATCTCACAGCAGGGGCCTGATCGCTGGTAGATGTCACACATAACAAGATCGCTAACGGGATCGCTACTGCGTCACCAAACGGTGACTCAGCAGCGATCTCGCTAGCAATCTCGTTATGTGTGACGGTACCTTTAGTCTCTGACTCATTACTTTGCTTGAGGGTTGGATAGAAGCGCCATTGCCTTCATCTGCTCATACCTCAGTCGGCAGCTCTTAGCACGGCTGCGATATGTGAAGAATTAAATCTATTCTTCACTGATGACTCAGAGGGTTATCTTCAGCTCCATCGTCCTCAATGTTTTTTGTTTGTTTTTTTTTACTGTTGGACACAGTCTCTGTGCACAGTAAAAAAGCTGTCAGTCTGAAAGCAAAGGATGAAACTGGAGATCTCCTAAATGAGTACAATGTGGGTCAAAACATATTTCTTCACATATCACAACCGTCCTCCTGGATGCCGACTAAAGTATGTGTGATACAGCTCTTGTCAGTTGAGACCTAGGTCTCGGAAGCTATGTATCTACAATCTGCAGCTTGTCCAGATACGTGATTAGGATGGGCAGTAGTTTCAATTATATCAGGGACGCCATTTTATCTTATTCTTGGAGTATTCCTTTAACACTAGAAGTCCCATAAATTTCGAGCTCCCCCTGAAGTCCCGAAAGAGGGTCAAATGACAATACAAAAAACTGAATAGACCTAGCTAGAAACTAAATGGCTAAACTCAATGAAAACCAACAACCTCCTGTGCTGCGACAGTAATGGCCTTAATTACAGAACAAAAGACGGTGATTATAGGATGTTAGCTAAAATCCTTCAGGTCATTCGACCCGTCTCTGGGTTCCAAAGGTAGAAATGTTAAATGACCCCTCTCTGGGACTTCTAGTGTTAACACAATAATTTGTACTCTCTAAAATATTAACTACTGGGCCCACTGTTTTTATTTTTGTTGATACATATACAGATGTGCGTGCTATATACTGACATGTAACAAACTGATGTGTGTGTTGTATACTGATGTGTGTGTTATGTATTGATGTATGTACTATATAATGACGTATGTGTGTTGTATACTGAAGTGTATGTCAGATACTGATGTATGTAAGTTATATACTAATGGGTGTGTTACATACTTATGTGTACTGTGTGCACAGTCGTTAGTCAATTTGTACTTTCGATGATTAATTTTATTATTGAACAACTACAGTGATGTCAGTCAATCCAAAACATTAATAAACCTGAAACCTGAATATTAAAGAGAGTAAAAGTGAGATTTTGTCTTTCATAAGAGACTAAGGGGCACTTTGCACACTGCGACATCGCAGGTGCGATGTCGGTGGGGTCAAATTGAAAATGACGCACTTCCGGCATCGCATGCGACATCACAGTGTGTAAAGGCTGGATGATACGATTAACGAGCGCAAAAGCGTCGTAATCGTATCATCGGTACAGCGTCGGCGTAATTCATAATTACGCTGACGCAATGGTCCGATGTTGTTCCTCGCTCCTGCGGCCGCACACATCGCTGTGTGTGAAGTCGCAGGAGCGAGGAACGTCTCCTACCGGCCTCACTGCGGCTTCCGTAGGATATGCGGAAGGAAGGAGGTGGGCAGGATGTTTACATCCTGCTCATCTCCGCCCCTCCGCTCTGATTGGCCGCCTGCTGTGTGACGTCGCAGTGACGCCGCACGACCCGCCCCCTTAACAAGGAGGCGGGTCGCCGGCCACAGGGACGTCGCACGGCAGGTGAGTGTGTGTGTGAAGCTGGCGTAGCGATAACTTTCGCTACGCCAGCTATCACCACATATCACTGCTGCAACGGGGGCGGGCACTATCGCACTCGGCATCGCAGCATCGGCCTGCGATGTCGTAGTGTGCAAAGCCCGCCTAATTGTGTCCTAATTATTGGGTAAGTGTTAAGGGGGCTTTACATGCAACGACATATCTAACAATATGTCGTCGGGGTCACGGAATTCGTGATGCACATCCGGCGTTGTTAGCGACGTTGTTGCGTGTAACAGCTCCGAGTGAGTGTCAACGATCAAACATACTCACCTAATCGTTGATCGTTGACACGTCGTTCATTTTCAAAATCTCGTTGGTCGTTATGGACGTAGGTTGTTCGTCGTTCCTGAGGCAGCACACATCACTACGTGTGACACCCCGGGAACGATAAACAACACCTTACCTGCGTCCTCCGGCTATGAGGTGGGCATGTCATTAATGCGACTGGTCACCGCCCCTCCGCTTCTATTGGGCGGCCGGTGTGTGACGTCGCTGTGACGGCGCACGAACCTCCCCGTTAAGGAAGAGGTTGTTCGCTACCCACAGGGACGTCGCTAGGAAGGTAAGTACGTGTGACGGGTGTTAGCGATATTGTGCGCCACGGGCAACGATTTGCCCATGACGCACAAACGACGGGAGCGGGTGCTTTCACGAGCGACATCGCTAGCGATGTCACTGCGTGTAAAGCCCCCTTAAGTGTGCAAAATTACTGTGGAACTATGTTAAAAATGTTCATTTTCCCATCTCAATTGTTTATTTTCATCTGTTAAAGGGAAAATAATAACCAAGTAACTAAAAATGTACAAAAATATATTTCTGAGATTTCTGAAAAATAAACCAGTGACCGATATAACCAGCTGTATTTTTAATAACAATCATAAACCTTCCATCAATGGAGTCTGTCAGTTTCTTAATCTGTTAATGATTAAATATTGGGCAGCAGCAGCCACAGCCTCCCAGACACTGTTCAGAGAGGTGTACTGTTTAACTACACAGTAAAGCTATCATTTAAGAAGGTTCCCCAAGTTCTCAATGGGGTTTAGGTCAGGTGAGGAAGGGGGCAATGTCATTACTCCTTAATCTTTAAGGCTTTTACTGGCTAGCCAAGCAATGGAGTAAGCCTTGGCATGAAATAGAGCATTGTCCTGCATGAAAAAAATGGTTTCTTGAAAGATGCAAACTTTTTTTCTGTACCATTGTTTGAACAAAGATTATATGAAAAGTAGACTGTAGGTCTGGAAGTTCAGTTTGAGTCCATATTCGAAAATATCTAACTAGTTTATCTATAATTATACCAGCCCGCAGCAGTAACCCAACTCCACCTTGTTGGTGTATGAGTCAAAGTAGAGGTCTGTGTCCATTACTGATCCAGCCCCAGGCCCATCCACCTGGTCCGCCAATAGTCATTCTCATCTCATCAGTCCATAAAAAGTTTGAAAAATCTGCCCTCAGATTTTTCTTTACACATTCTAGACATTTCTACTTATATCTCATGTTCATTGGAGGTTGGGTTTCAGCCTTACTTAAATTGACCATATATTTGTGAGCACTGAAACTTTGAACTTATGGGCACTCAAGGGAGGTTGCAGTTCTGAAATATGATAGCACTGGAGGAATTAGTTCTTGGTTGCTTCCTGTTTGATTCTTCTCAAATCCTGTATGTTACACACACACACACACACACGATGCGCGACCGTGCTCACTGCTTGATACTCAACTGAGCATTGGGGTGCTCGGGAACACTTGGTACTCGATCAAGTATCCATGGCCCCCCATGTTTTGCAGCTGTTTTTCTCCCACTAAACATATGGGAATTGCCTGCCAACCACAGGAATGCCGTAGTCATATTGGCTACCGGGATTACTGTGATTGGCTGGCCACACCACGTCATCAGGTCTACATAAGTCCCGGTGATGTGCCACTCCACTCTACCCTGGAAACAGTGTAGGAGAGTTGCTGGAGAAGGGCTAGTGAATTAGAGCAATTATTGCCTTACCGTTCTTGCTGCTGCAATGAAAAAATATATTCTAATCTCTAATAATACCACTCTAAGCTGTATTTAGTATGGAGCTAGCTGCTGGAGAAGGGATACTGTATTAGAAGCATCTAGGCAGGGATTATAACTTTACAGTCCTAGTTGCTGCAACGCAAAACCAAAAGTCCTTTTCAGGTCTAAGTCTAATCTATTCTATTATCTAATAATACCACTCTTAGCTGCATTTAGTATAGGGAGAGCTGCTGGAGAAGGAATAATGTATTTCAGGCATCTAGGCAGGGAATATAGCCTTTCAGTCATTGCTACTGCAACGTAAAACCAAACGTTCTTTTCAGTCCTATATCTATTCTACTCTAGTCCTTATTAATACCGCTCTTAGCTGCATTTAGTATAGGGCTAAATTCTGAAGAAGGGATCATGTATTAGTGTATTAGAGGCATCTAGGCAGGGATTATAGCCTTACAGTCCTTGGTGCTGCAATGTAAAACTAAAAGTCCTTTTGAGGGCTAAGTCTAATCTATTATAGTCTCTAATAATTCTACTCTTACCTGCATTTAGTGTAGGGAGAGCTGAGAAGGGATAGTGCATTACAGGCATCTAGGCAGGGATTATTGCCTTACAGCCCTTGGTGTTGCAACATAAAACCAAAAGTGCTTTTCAGGCCTGCAGCCCCTGACAGAAGTTCTGTTGCTTAACCATGTTATGTAAATAAAAGCTTACAACCTGACTTTAAATTCATCCATTGGTTTCATAAATTACTCTTTTGAAAGCTGAAACCCTCACAAATTTGGTTTAAGTTATGAAAATAAAGTGGCTGCAAAGCTGAAATATTTATCACTTAATGAACACAGAAAGGTCAGATTTTAGCAAGACAAACGTTTTGTCGCCTTGTCATATAATGCACCCAATCCTAGTTTACATCCTCACCTGTGCTCACTAAATGATCGGTTAATTAGTGGGTACGTATAAAAAGAAACCCAGCACCCCAGACCTTCAGTTGAACTGCAACTTGACCTCAGACAACATGCCAAAAATCCACCCTGCAACCAAAACCTTGATTATCAAGAGGCTGAAGAACAGATCCACTGCAGAAGTGGCCGGCACCTTTAATGTGTCTCAGCTTCAAGTACAAAGAATTAAAAAAAGATTTGAAGAGACTGGAGATGTTTTTGACAAGCCCAAGTCCGACAGACCCCGCAAGACAACTGCTCAGGAGGAACATTTGTTGGTTAGAAAATCCAAAGCCAGCCCCTCTTTCACTGCAGCAGAACTGCAAAAGGTCTGGTCACCTCAAGTCCCTGTGTCAACTAGAACAGTTTGTAGGATTCTGTCTCTAAGTGGCCTCCATGGTCGAATCAGTGCCCAGAAGCCAGCACTTAGCAAAAGGCAATTAAAAAACTGTGTGGCATTTGCCAAGTCCCACAGCCTGCTAAACAGATGGATGCTGGAAAAGTGGCAGAAGATGGATTTCTCTGGTGAATCTTCAGTTGAATTACACCACAGCCACCGCAAATACTGCAGGAGACCTACTGGAGCCCGTATGGATCCAGAAAACAGTTAAGTTTGGTGGTGCAAAGATCATGGTTTGGGGTTACATTCAGTATGGGGGTGTGCAAAACATTTGCAAGATGGAAGGCAATATCAATAGCCTAAAATATCAAGAAGTATTAGCTACCTCTTACATTCCCAATCATAAAAGGGGTCAAATTCTGCAGCAGGATGGTGCTCCATCTCATACATCCATCTCTACAACAAAGTTCCTCCTGGCAAAGAAGATCAAGGTGCTCAAGGACTGGGCAGCCCAGTCACCAGACATGAACATCATTGAGCATATTTGGGGTAGAATGAAAGAGGAAGCTTGGAAGACAAAACCAAAGAATCTAGATGAACGTTGGGAGGCATGTAAGATTGCATTCTTTGCTATTCCTTATGACTTCATCAATAAATTGTATGAATCATTGTTGAACCGCATGGATGCAGTCCTTCAAGCTCATGGAAGTCACATTAAATATGGCTCTAATAGCACCACAACTTCATTCACCAATGTTATGCAACATATCTTTGTATTAGAAGTTAATTATTTGTCTGATTTTCACATTACTTTCTGTGGGTCACAAAACTTTTGTCTTGCCAAAATCTGACCTTTCTGTGTTCATTAAATGATCAATATTTCAGCTTTGCAGCAACTTTATATTCATAACCAAAATACAAATGTGGGAGGGTTTCAGCTTTCAAAAGAGTAATTTATGAAACCAATGGATGAATTTAAAGTCAGGTTATAAGCTTTTATTTACATAACATGGGTAAGCTACAGAACTGTAAGGGACTATATTGCATATCTAATTTAAAATGTGCAAGGTGTGCTGTAAGAGACTAGGAAGTGGACATTCCGCTGATGGTGGTGCACGCAGAGACCGTGGCCATGGGCCAGGGCAAACTGTGTCTGCTGCGGGAACACAGCAAGCACACTCATCATCTAGATCTAGCTTGCTGTCCTACTTTGTAGGGGGCGAGGGACACCACTCTTGAAGCCAGAACAGTGCGAACAGATGGTGGGTTGAATGGCAGCTAATGCTTCTAGTCTGTTTCCCGGCACCACATAATCCTTACCCTGATCCTCCTTCCTCCCACCATTGTGAGTCCCAGGAGACAAATGATCCCAACCTGGGACACTCTGAGGAGCTTTTTACATTTACTTGTATTGATTCTGCCCTCTGGCATAGCACATTTCAAGAGGAAAATGAGAAGATTGTGGGCAGTGATGCCCAAATCTTTGAG
Source organism: Anomaloglossus baeobatrachus (assembly GCF_048569485.1). Taxonomy (NCBI): domain Eukaryota; kingdom Metazoa; phylum Chordata; class Amphibia; order Anura; family Aromobatidae; genus Anomaloglossus; species Anomaloglossus baeobatrachus. The sequence continues at coordinate 486,616,309 of NC_134353.1, read as the reverse complement.
AAGTCATGGATAGAAGAAGAAGATGGTGGGGAATGGTAATTACTGTCTCAAGAGTTGGATGATGATGAGACATAGTTGCCAACAAGTCATGTTGTTAAGTCAACAAGTCAGCAGGAGCACCAGAATGCATAAGTAAAAGACAAGGTGGTAAATGATGAAGTCATTGATCCACGACCCAACCTGGGAGGATAGCATGCAAAGCAAAGATAGCAGTGCAGAGGGGGAGGGATCCACAGAACTGTAACAAGCAGGAAGAAGCAGTGGGGTGGCCAGAGGGAGTGAGCTTTATACTGCTCGCGATAGCACACATACGCAGCAATGTCCCAAGCCAAGGGTTAGGTGTTCTCTGTCTGGCACTTTTTTAAAAAAAGTGCAGACGATAACAAAAATGGTAATTTGCACCCAGTGCCACACCAAGATCAGCAGGGGCCTGACCACTACCAGCCTGACTACCACCATCATGCTCAGGCACATGTCATTAAAACAGACAACCAGGTGGGCCAAACACCTCAGATCCCTGCCTCTTTCCCTCTGCTATGTGCTGGTTAATTCACTGTCCAGGACACAGCAGCGGGTGCCTCTCTCCCTGCAGCTGTCATTGCACATTTACAAGCACCATCTGCAACTATGTCCGTTTTTTTGTTCCGAAGCAGCATGCAGCTTCACCCACCTTAGAACGTAAGTAGAAATATGCTGCCACCCACAGGCCAAAACACTAAACACTTGCACTTAATATATAGCCTTTACTACTAAAATTTAAAATTGTCCAAAAAATGTATTCTGAGGCCCACATCTACGTATCTTCCATTGTGTATTGCAATCCCTCTGAAGGAGTCCCACACTTTTTAAAATTGGCCAAAAATGTATTCTGAGACCCTCTTTTACGTGTCTTCCATTGCATATTGCAAGCCTTCCTTTACATTTTTGCTAGGTCTTACACTTAGCACATAGCCTTTACTACTATAGGAGTCCCACTCTTTAAAATTGTCAAAAATGTTATTCTGAGACCCTCCTCTAAGTGTCTTCCATTGTATATTGCACTCTGTACTTTAAATGAATTGTATTATGAGAAATGGTGAGAGATGACCCAGCTATTAAGTCTATTTTCACACACTACATTTTTGCGGCTTTTTTTTTTTTTGCAGAGTTCTTTCACGAGTGTTATGCAAATTAAACATAATTTTTACAGTACCAGCAAAAATTAGGAGATTTCATAAATCTAATGTACATGTAATTTTTTTCCTGACTGAAATGGAAAACTACTGCATTTTTGAAAGCTGCAGCATGTGAATTATTTTAGCGTTTTTGCAGCATCTTCCAACATTGAAAGCAATGAGAAAGTGCAAAATGCTACATGTGAACATAGTTAAGGGGTAAAAGAGGCTTTTTTTTTTTAAACTTTTTTGAATTTGCCATATATACCGTATTTTTTGGACTATAAGACGCACTTTGTTCCCCCAAATGTTGGGGGAAAATGGGGGGTGCATCGTATAGTCTGAATGTAGGGCATATGGCTGTGGGGAATGAGGGTGCTGCGGTTAAGTGGGTCATTGGCTGCATGCGCAGGCTGTAGCAGCGCCTGCCGTGACCACGTGGGTCCGCTCATGTCATATACACGCATCCTCCCGCCCATCATCTCTCAGCGCTGAAGCCGGCGCTGAGAGGTGGGCGGGAGGATGTACGGGGGAGCCGACCAGTGTGATCACCTCTGGCAATTAAAGCCTGGAGTGATCATGTGCGGCTGTATTCACTGCCCCCCACGCATCATCATCAGCGCGGGGAGCAGTCAATAAGCACAGTATACTCACCGGTCACTCCCTGCAGCACCGCGATGTCTTCCTGTCTGCCTGCCCACTGATCTGTGTAGAGAGCGGTGAGCACAGAGATGACGTCATCCCTGTGTGAACCACTCTCCACACAAATCAGCTGGCCTGCAGACAGGAGGACATCGTGGTGCTACAGGGAATGGTGATCGGATCCACACGGGTATATAGCAGGATGAGGGCATTTATCAGGATGGGGTATATAGCAGGATGGGGGTATATAGCAGGATGGGGGTATATAACAGGATGCGGGTATATAGCAGGATGGGGGTATATAGCAGGATGGGGGTATTTATCAGGTTGGAGGTATATAGCAGGATGGGGGTATATAGCAGGATGGGGGTATTTATCAGGATGGGGGTATATAGCAGGATGGGGGTATTTATCATGAAGGGGTATATAGCAGGATGGAGGTATATAGCAGGATGGGGGTATATAGCAGGAAGGGGGTATTTATCAGGATGGGATACCTTAGTTAGAGAATGTGGGGACATTACCCCCATAATAGTGTCAGCCGCAGATCCTCGCCCCATAACAGTGTGTCATGACCACACTTTTTGCTTAAAATTTTATTTTCCTATTTTCCTCCTCTAAAACCAGGGTGCGTCTTATGGTCCGGTGCATCTTATAGTCCGAAAAATACAGTATGTGATTATACAGAATGGAATGTTTCCTATAATTTTTTGCTGTAAAATCCATAATATCTTCGGTTTTAGATGTTTTGTTATTACTCCATAAAAGTATCTTAACACTCTGACAACATTGTTCCTAGCAGCGACCTGGCAGTCAGATGCATCCAGGCATCTTCCCCATGCTGTTCCCATTCCATCTAAGTGCTGTTTGCGTCCATTTCAGAAATTTTACTGCCCCCCAAATCTCCTGGCAGTGTCTGCAGGAAAAATGATTGCGTTACCATTGACTTCCATTATATTCGTTACTCGAGTCAAGCCAAGCATCTGACCTTCTGAATTCGAGTAACGAGCATTCGATGACTTTAGTGCTCGTTCATCACTAATGCACAGACATCACTATATAACACATCACTATATTACACACAAACATCAGTATACAATGAAGAGCAAAAGGTAACAATATTTTTAACTTTTGACATACAGGCACCATATCTCACCATCCACTACAGCTTCAAATACCTTCATTTTATGGATAATCATTTTGGCTATCGCATACATAAATATGACTTTTAGCATATCATATTAGCATATGATAGCATATTAGCAATTATCATATTAGCAGGGGCGTAACTACCGCGGTCGCAGCGGTCGCCATTGCGAACGGGCCCGGGAGGTTAGGGACCCGCAGCCGCCCGGAAGATCAGCAGCCAGCTCCTTTCTGTGAGAGAGGAGCTGCGCTGTTCTGTTGCAGACAACGCGGCGCGGCGGCCACTATATGACCCGGTCGCCGCCGCTGACACCGGGCCCCCCTGCCTGGTGTCAGTGGTGGAGTCACCGTGCTCCCTTCACCGCAAACTGCTTTGATATTGCATAGCTCTATGCATCATCAGTCTTCCCCCATGCCTGCGCGTTGACGTCACTCCTGTGCGACTGCTGTGTGTGGTGAGAGCACAGAGCGCAGGAGGACACCGACCGGAGCCACGGGGCAACGAGGACAGAAGTGAGGATGAGCAGTGGTGAAACAAGTAGAGGTGAGGACAGAGCTGCGGTGGAAAGAGAAGAGAGGTGAGTATTTGTTTTTTTATATTTTTCCTATAACTCAGTGAGTACACGGGGAGGCTGGGTGCAGGATACATGGAGTGCTTGGGGGGGCCTGGCTGCATGACACATGGAGGCCCTGGGGGGTTCGCTGCATGACACATGGAGGCCCTGGGGGGGCTGGCTGCATGACACATGGAGGCCCAGGGAGGGCTGGCTGCATGACACATGGAGGCCCAGGGGGGGCTGGCTGCATGACACATGGAGGCCCGGGGGGCTGGCTGCATGATACATGGAGGCCCTGGGGGGGCTGGCTGCATGACACATGGAGGCCCTGGGTGGGCTGGCAGCATAACACATGGAGGCCCTGGGGGGGCTGGCTGCATGACACATGGAGGCCCTGGGGGGGCTGGCTGCATGACACATGGAGGCCTTGGGGGAGTTGGCTGCATGATACATGGAGGCCTGGGAAGGGGCTGGCTGCATGACTCATGGAGATCCTGGGGGGCTTGCTGCATGACACATGGAGGCCCTGGGGGGGCTGGCTGCATGATACATGGAGGTCTATGGGGCTGCATTATACATGGAGGTCTATGGGGATGCATTATACATGGAGGTCTATGGGGCTGCATAATAAACATGAAGGACACCTTATACATGGTCTATATGGGTGCATTATGCATGGAGGATGGGGCTGCATAATACAATATGAAGGTTTATGGGGCTGCATTGTAATACATATTGGACTATGGTGGCTACATTATAATATATGGAGGACTATGGAGGCTACTTTATACATGGAGGAATACGGGGGTGCGTTATAAAACATGGAGGACTAGAACTATGGGGTGAATTATAATACATGAAGGACTATGGGAAATGCATTATAATATATGGAGGACTATGGAGGTGGATTCTAATGAAGGGTTATGTGGGACCCTTTATACTATATGGAAGGCTATGTGGGGGCCATTATAGTATTTGGAGAACTATATACGAGAGGAGACAAATGGCGGCACAGTGGCTCAGTGGTTAGCACTACAGCCTTGCAGCGCTGGGGTCCTGGATTCGAATCCCACCCAGGACACCATCTGTAAGGAGTTTGTATGTTCTCCCCATGTTTGCGTGGGTTTCCTCCGGGTTCTCCGGTTTCCTCCCACACCACAAAGACATACAGATAGGAAATTTAGATTGTGAGCCCCTATGGGGACAGTGTTCCTGATGTATGTAAAGCGCTGCGGAATATGTTAGCGCTATATAACATATTATTTTTTTTTTATACAAGCATGGGATGGGAATGTTTTGTGCTGAGAGAAAAAGGCTCTTTCCCTCATCACCCAGTTTTACCATGCTCTGCTGTACATCTCTCAGCACCTAGCTTTCCCATGATCTGATATGGGAAAGCTGAGTGCTGAGGGAATGATGTATAGCAGAGCATGGGAAAGCTGGGTGCCGAGGACAAGATGGATATCAGAACATGGGAAAGCTGTGTGCTGATAGAGGGATTTCAGATCATGGGAAACCTGGGTGCTGAGGGTAAGAGCCGAGTGTCAGTGTCATTATCACATACCCTAAGTGGCGGTGTACGTGGAGAGGGGGCCCTGGTCCAAATTTTGCACCAGGGCCCATCAAACTTTAGTTACCCCACTGCATATTAGCATATGATAACTTACGCAGATTATTATCATGCCACTGCATTGTTAGTAGTTTACTCAGCATTGAGACCACCATCAATCCTGGTCAAGATTTTAAAGCCACTGGCTGTGAAACACCCCTATATTATCAGACTTCCTCCACCGAACTTGACAGTTCCTTCAATTTCTCGATCCGTTTGCTCCTCTTTCCCTTGTTTCTTCTAGCCTCTTTTGAACCCACCAGAAATTAGTCTTCATTGCTACAAATCACCTGTTTCCAATATTATACTGTCCACTTTTCATATTTTTTTTCCAAACTTAAGCCGAAGTTTCTTACAACAATATAGAAGTCGAGGCTTCACCTTTTTTGGGCAACCATTCCAAACTTGTGTAATGTGTGTCACACGGTGCTTACATGATCATCGGTAATCTCACTATTACAAAGCATATGTGCCACCTTCACTGCCGTGTTGTCATGCCAGAACTGAGAGACCTTGTGATGAGCCAACTTGTTGACTGCAATATTTTCCAACTCTTGGCTTTTGAATTGATGTACGGACTTCATTTCACCAAGATTTTGCCAAGAAAAGAGAGACAGCATCATCCAGCTCATTAACATTCTCTCAGGCAAAAAAATTGCATCATGTGAGTGCTATGACAGTTGGAAGAATGTATTCTTTCATATTCCTAATAATGTCATTAATTTCTTCTGAAAAAAAGGGTTTCTTGAGACCAGTTTGACCTAAAGTCAATTTCGGGAGATGAATTTTGTAAAAATTTGTTAATATTGCTGTCAGAAGGTTGCGGGATGGACGAATCATTTTTTTTTTAGATTATATAAATCACTATAAAATTCCACCTATGTTTCAGAGATTTCTTTTGGATGAATACAGTCCTGACCATTTTCCCTCTAATTAACAATATTCTAATTTTGGTAGATTGGACTTTAATTCTTCTTGACATTAACCTCTTGACTTTATTATTGGAAGCATAATAGTTGGTTCTTATGCTTTTCATAATCTTGTCATGCTCTTATTTACGCAGGATATTAAGCCACCACTGATAAGCAAATATGTAGCATGATAAGCATTTTAATGGCCAACATCATCCAGTTTAAATGCGCCCTTCCCAACTAGCTGTTCACTCTAAAGGTCCAGTCACACTAAGCAACTTACCAGCGATCCCAACAACGATAGGGATCGCTGGTAAGTTGCTAGGAGGTTGCTGGTGAGCTGTCACACTGCGACGCTCCAGCGATCCCACCAGCAACCTGACCTGGCAGGGATCGCTGGAGCGTGGCTACACGAGTTGCTGGTGAGCTCACCAGCAACCAGTGACCAGCCCCCAGTCTCCTAGTTACAGCACACATCGGGTTAATTAACCCGATGTGTGCTGCAGCTAAATGTGCACAGAGCAGGGAGCAGCGCACAATGCTTAGCGCTGGCTCCCTGCTCTCCTAGTTACAGCACACATCGGGTTAATTAACCTGATGTGTGCTGCAGCTACATGTGCACAGAGCAGGAGCCGGCACTGACAGTGAGAGAGGCGGAGGCTGGTAACAAAGGTAAATATCGGGTAACCAAGGACAGGGCTTCTTGGTTACCCGATGTTTACATTGGTTACCAGCCTCCGCAGAAGCCGGCTCCTGCTGCCTGCACATTAGTTGTTGCTGTCTCGCTGTCACACACAGCGATCTGTGCTTCACAGCGGGAGAGCAACAACTAAAAAATGGCCCAGGACATTCAGCAACAACCAACGACCTCACAGCAGGGGCCAGGTTGTTGCTGGATGTCACACACAGCAACATCGCTAGCAACGTCACAAAAGTTGTTCATTACCAGCGATGTTGCTAGCGATGTTGCTTAGTGTGACGGGGCCTTAACACCAGTTACTCCATGTCATGAACAACACCTACCCAATTAGTCATGAACGCCACTCGCCCGTGACACATTAGCCTCAGATTTTAATGTAAAGGGGGACTCCGCTTTCCACACTCACTCTTCCCATCACCTATTGCAATAGGTTGACGATGAGCTAAGCACATCTGATAGTCTTTCCCACATCCACAACACACTTTTCGATGCCACTACTCGACATTTTGATAGTGAGATGCCTGCCCTTGGTCATGGACTAGCACACACCACCCAGCTTTCCCAAGTTTTTTCCCAACTTTCTAGTATCGGGTAATATTCTAGCGGAAATGACGCAAGCCAACATCATTCATATTGAATTAAAAAAGCAAAGGTGTTTCGAGCTCTACCAAAAACTATCAGCCGATTTCTTGAATTCTGATCTAAAAATCTATGCAAAGGCCATTGCTAATAGACTAAAGTTAATAATCCTTGATTTGGTCCACCAGGATCTAGTGGATTTAATAAACAACAGGCAACCTTCAGATGTGACATTGTAGATTGATTAATCTTTTACAAGTTATTGATTCTGACAAAGTACCTTCCCTGCTCCTTTCATTAGTTGTGGAAAAAGCCTTTGACAGAATCCATTGGTTTTTTACAAAAAACCCTTAGTACAATTTGACTTTAATGGCTCAATATTGAAAGGTATCTTGGATCTATATACTGTAATAATCCATCTGCTAGAGTGAATCCCAACAATCACAGTTCAGATACTTTTAAGATTTCGAATTGCAGCAGACAAGGCTGCTCATTACTCCTATGGAGCCATTTGCTGAAATAATAGCATTATTAGTGGGGTGCCTACTGAAATTAGAAATGATAAAATCAGTTTATTTGCAGATGATGTCATTCGTTCGGTGACAAACCAACTATCATCCCTGAGAGCGATTTCTAAAGAAATCGAAGAATTCACAAAGGTCTCATATTATAAGATAAATTTATCTGAATCCAAAATAATAGACTTAAACATAAACAATAAGCTAAAACAAATCATTTAAGAGGAGTGTGAAAACAAATGGAAAGGGGGAAACCATCCCATATCCTGGTATTTAAATAAGTGTTTCACCCATATTTATTATTGCCACAACGATATTGTGTTGAGAAACTAGGTTTCTCTCAAATACCTCATGTTGACAATAGTGCCTGTGAGCGGTGCTATTGCAGTTCGCTCTTCCCCATCGCCTGACCCCCGGGCTCCGTGGCCTCGGGGATCCGGTGATGTCACGTTAACTGACTGATCACCTGACATCACCGCTGCTGGCCCCAGTCTCCATGAGTCATTGGGCTGTGGGTGGAGTTTCACCGCTCATCACAGCCCAGCCTGTCTCCTGTTTGTAAACTTTGCAGAAAAGGAGGAGTGAGCAGGGAGGTGCTGCGTTGTGACGCTGGGCTGTGATGAGCGGAGAAACTCTGCCCACAGCCCAGTGACTCATGGACACTGGGGCCAGCCGCGGTGATGTCAGGTGAGCAGGAAGTTGACGTGACATCACCGGATCCCCAAGGTCACGGAGACCGAGGGTCAGGCAATGGGGTAGAGTGGACCACAATAGCGCTGCTCACAGACCCTATTCGCAACACAAGGTATTTGAGAGAAACTTTGTTTCTCAACATAATATCATTGGGGCCAATAATGAATATGGGTGAACCACGCCTTTAACCTACAAGAGATTTGGACAATTTGATAGAGGTTAACCTAGAAATTACTCTGTAGACTATACAAGAAGATCTATTGAAAATATCTAAACACAAACTCTCACGGCTGGGGAGAATCATAGCTCACAAAATGTTTACACTACCCAAATTACAGTGCCCGGCTGGAACCTCCACCCCCTCCCCAGGGGGTAGGTGGAGGCCGGCATGATGTGGCTAGGGGGGATAGGGTGAAGAGGAAGAGGGGTGGGGGGTCAGGGACCGTTAGGCTAGGCAGCGGGAAAAAGGAGTCATTGCTGCAGCGGCAGCTGAAGTGGTTGTCCACCTGCTCCACTAACGGACACTGCTGTTAAAAAAAAAACAAAAAACCCCTGTCCTCCCTCTTACTATGGACGGTCTCTTGGAGGAGCTGCGAGGGGCGGCCCGGCGCCATCCCTCCGGCTGGTTGGAGGAGCAGCTGCGGGCGGTGCTGGCCGGTGGCGTGGTGTCGGGTGCATCTGCCCCGGCTAGGCCGCAGGCGCGGCCCGCTCGTTCTGGTCGGCGGTCGGGGGGGGCTCCGGAGCCAGCCGCGGAGGTCTCTCCTGTGACTAGGGGGTGGCCATGCCGCAGGTCCAGGCCTCCGGAGCGTCTCTCTCCCGGCGGTTCCGGGCGGGCCGCGGGGCAGACGCGGTCTGCTCGCAGGCCGCGGTTGGAGCCGGGGTGGTCCGGTGCAGCGCCGGCGGGCCTCAGCGGCAGCGGGGAAGCCCCGTTAGGGACCCTCCGGCGGTGGGGGAGGTGTCCAGCCTTGGGAGCCCCCTCCGCGCCGGGAGGAATTCAAGGCCGCGGCTGAGGTCGGCGGTAGTTAGTATGCCTCGGCCCGATAGGGGGGAGGGGCCTGCTGCTACCTGGCGTCAGGAGGACCTGGAGGATGTGGCGGGCCGCACTGGCGATGCCCCTGTCGGGCGGCCTGGCTGGACGGCACGGGAAGCACAGGACGGTCGGCGGGATCCCTGGCAGGAGGTCGGCAGGCCAGGGCGGGACTGCTCTGGGTCTCAGTGGCAGTCTGGTGGTCGGGATCCAGGAGCGGCGGTGCATGGACCACCTGGATTGGGCTCGGGACCGACCGATCCGAGGTTACCTTCGCCGATCGGGCCAGTGGAGGACTTCAGGCAGGAGAGGGACGCAGCGCCAGTGACAGCTGGACGGCAGGATTCTGGATTGACGGCTGGCGGGATCACAGCTCCTGCGCAGCTTGGTGAGTACAGCTCTGTGTTTTGTTTGTCTCCTTTGACTAATGATGTTTCGAGTAGCGTAGTGGGTCCGGCTGGGGCTGGGATGGCTCAGGGGCAGGCGACTCCGCCGAGGTCACTAGGGGTTGGGGAGGTTTTGTCGGAAGTCAGGCAGTTGTTGGCACGGCTGGAGGGGAGCGGGAGTGTCGGGAGTTGTGCTTCGGCGTGGGTGGGATCGGGGGTCCCGAGTGTGGGGGTGGCGGCGGCGAGTACGGCGGAGGTACGACGGGGGTCCGAGCCAGTGTCGGTTTCTGTGCAGACGGAAAAAGACAAGGATCGGATTCATTTGGATGATAAGGCGAGGGGGGAGGTTTACGCGTGTTTTGAGGGGCCGCTGGGCTCGCATTTAAAGAAGGAAGTTAGGGAAAAAAGTTGGAGGGATGATTATGTTGAAATCTTCTCTTTGTTGCCGTTAGAGAAATTTAATTTGGACAAGCCCAAGAAAGATGACAACAAAAAAGAGGATGATGGGAAGCGGCGGTGGCGGTGGATCCCTCAGACGTTTACAAACTGGCTGCAAGCGTTTGCAATTTTGGCCAGTGTAATAGGGGAAAAGGCGCTAGACAACTGTTCGCACCTTTTCTGCTATTTGGATTCTATAGGGGAAGCTTATAGGGTGTATGCGGGGCAGGCCTGGTTGCGGTACGACGAACAGTTTCGTCAGCGGAAAGCCATTCGGCCATCCATAAGATGGGACCAGAAGGATATTGGGCTCTGGTTGCGGGTCATGGGACCGACTCGGTATGGGCAATCCTTTCCAGGGGCGGCCGGGGCTTCCGGCCAGGCTGGGGGGCGGTATGGCCAGCAGGCAGGCGGGGGAGCTGGAGGTCAGTCGGGATCGCAAAAATCAGGGCTTTGCTGGCTCTTTAATGAGGGCCAGTGCAAGTTTGGGGAGCAGTGTAAGTTCAAACACCACTGCTCACACTGTAGTGGCACCAATCACGGGGCGTCGAGTTTGTTCCGATGTAGCAGGGTCAGAGGGGGGCCTGGTTATTCAAAAGGGGGAGACTCCAGTGAAGCTTCGAGAGATGCTCCCTTACCTAAATAGGTTTCCTAGGAGGTAGGAGGCAGAGTTGTTAGCGAGAGGTTTTCAATTCGGTTTTTGCATTCCTTCGGGAGCGGGGCATTTTAAGAATTTACAGTCGGCAAGCCAGCATCCGGAGGTGGTACGGGAGAAGTTGGAAAAGGAGGTGTCGTTGGGGCGTATGGCGGGGCCGTTTCGGTCCCCGCCTTTTCCGGATCTGGTGGTTTCACCGTTGGGGGTGGTGCCGAAGAAGGAGGCGAATAAGTTTCGGCTTATTCACCACTTATCTTACCCGCGGGGGGGGGGGGGATCGGTGAATGATGGTATAGATCAGGGGTCAGGAACGTTTTTGGCTAAGAGAGCCGTAAACGCCACATATTTTGAAATATAATTCCGCGAGAGCCGTACAATATGTTTAAAGGGCCATTGACAGATCAATCGCTCCAATGTTCACTTAGTACAGCAAGGAATGCTCCTCCCTGCTGTATAAAGCCACAACTGGACTGAAACAATGGTAATTAGCAGTAAAAAAATCAAATAAATAACTTACATTGTGAACTTGCGATGCATGACATCAGTCCAGCAGTCTGGCTTCTTCTTTTTCCTGCGCATGACTGGAAGCTGGCATTCTTCCCACCTGATGTTGAGAGAATGCCAGCTTTGAGGCATTCGCAGAAGAAAGAAGCTGGAATATTGGACATGTCACACAACGCATTGTCAGTTATGTCAATTATCTATTTTATTATTTTACAGCGAATTATTGTTTAGGTCCAGCGGTGGCTTAGTGCAGCAGAGAGGAACACTCCTTTGTGTACTAAGTGACCGCTGGAGCAATTGTATCTGTCAGTGGCCCTTTTAAAAGTGTTGGTCTTACAGAAAATGAACAAAAAAGAGAGGCTCAGACCCAGGAGATACACACACAAGCCATACACAGCACTCAACATGCCGTATACACAGTACATAAGGAGAAGAAAAAAAGCTCTGCAGGTAAACATATGCACACCAGGAATTAGATATACCAATAAACCTCACAATATGAAACTTTATTAAGTGCCAAACACAACAAACACAGCACACATACACACCATATACACAGCACACACTCACACACGCCGAATACACAGCACACGCACGCGCCGTATACACAGCACACGCACGCGCCGTATACACAGCACACGCACGCGCCGTATACACAGCACACGCACGCGCCGTATACACAGCACACGCACGCGCCGTATACACAGCACACGCACGCGCCGTATACACAGCACACACAGATATAAGTACCTGCTGCTTAGTTGCCCTGTAAGATCAGGTGCAGCACAAGTGATGGATGCAGCAGTTCAAGGGCTGGCTTCATTCTCCTCTTTTCTCTCCAAGAAAAGACCTTATAGACCTGAGCAGCAGAGCACAGAACTGGAGGGTGAGAGGCAGAACGCACGGCACTATACAGGCCCCTGCCCCATCACTCTGCTTCTATCTGCAATTTCACAGGGGAGCATGTAGGAGCCGGAGGGAGGAAGTCCCACCCCCAGTGCTGTCTGCCGGCAATAGACAAGATCAGCGGCTGCCCGAGCACTGCAGCCTCCGGGAATCTGCCCCAGTGCCCCGGGGGCCGCAGAAAAGGTCATCGTGGGCTGGATGTTCCCCACCCCTGCCTTAAAGGGATGGCAGGCACAGTTTCCTGCCGAGGACTGCGGTCCCCGGAACTCAGCCCAGGGACAGCAGAACTGAAGGCGAGTAGCCAAAATGCCGCCCCCCTGACATGTGCCGCCCGGGGCGGACTGCCCCATCCGCCCCCCCTTTGCTACGCCACTGCAGACCTGCGGGAGAGGCGGGGGGCGGCGGCCCCCCCACCCCTCCACCGGCCAGCCCACCGGGAGAAGTCCCGCCCAGGGCCGGCTCCAGGTTTTTGTGGGCCCTGGGCGAAAGAGTCTCAGTGGGCCCCATCCACACATAGACATGCACAGATACATACACATACAGGCACACGTACACATACTTAAAGAGAAATTCACAAAAACACATAAATAGACATAAATCTAGACACAGTCATATACACTGCCATACATAGATACATATCATACATACACACACATTATTTTTATATATTTATCCTGTATATATATTTCTAATATTGGGAAGCCGGCAACAGCCTCATTCACCTCCCGGCTTGTCTAGCAGACATGGCCGCACATAGGGCACACTAACACTGCTGTATATACATCCCAAGAGAGGTCTGGGGTGGGGGGGACATACAGCACCTGGGTGGAGGGGACATACAACTCTGGGGGTATAGTAGTATGCAGCCCCCATATTGTGTTATGAAGCCCCCATTGTCCTCCATATAGTATTATGTAGCCCCCACATGCACTATGCAGCCCCCATATAGCACAATGCAGACCCAGATAGCATTAGGCACCTTCATGTAGTATACAGCACACATATAGCACAATGCAGACCTAGATAGCAATAGGCACCCTCATGTAGTACACAGCCCCTAAATACCACAGTGCAGAGCCAGATAGCATTAGGCACCCTCATGTAGTACACAGCACCTATATAACACAGTGCAGAGCCAGACAGCACAGTGCAGAGCCAGATAGCATTAGGCACCCTCATGTAGTACACAGCACCTATATAACACAGTGCAGAGCCAGATAGCATTAGGTATCCTCATGTAGTACACAGACCTATATAGTACAGTGCAGACCCAGACAGCACAGTGGAGAGCCAGATAGCATTAGGCACCCTCATGTAGCATACAGCTTGTATATAGCATAGCCTGTATATAGCACAGTGCAGAGCCAGATAGCAGTAGGCACCCTCATGTAGAATACAGTGATTAATACTCAGTGGCGTAACTAGAGTTTGATGGGCCCTGGTGCAAAATTTGGATCGGTGCCCCCCTCCACGTACACCGACACTTAGGGTGCGGGATAATGACACTGACACTCGGGGTACAGGATAATGATGCTGACACTTGGCTCTTACCCTCAGCACCCAGGTTTCCCATGATCTGAAATCCCTCTATCAGTACCCAGCTTTCCCATGTTCTGATATCCATCTTTCCCTCAGCACCCAGCTTTCCCATAACAGAGTAAAGCTGGGTGCTGAGAGATGTATAGCAGAGCATGGGAAAGCTGGGTGCTGAGGGAAAGAGCCTTTTTCCCTCAGCACAAAACATTCCCATCCCATACTTGTATCTTTGTCCTCCTTGTATATACATCTCCAAATACTATAATGGCCCCCACATAGCCTTCCGTATAATATAAAGGGTCCCACATAACCCGTCATATATTATAATGCACCCCCATAGTTCTCCATGTATTATAATTCACCCCATAGTACTCCATATATTATACTGCACCACAGTCCTCCATGTTTTATAACGCACACCCATGTGTGACCATGTGTAAGGTAGCCTCCATATTCCTCCATTTATTATAATGTAGCCCCCATAGTGCTATATGTATTATAATGTAGCGCCATAAATCATCATTTTGTATTATTCAGCCCCATACTCCTCCATGTATAATGCACCCCTAGTCCATGTATAAGGTGTCCTTCATGTTTATTATGCAGTCCCATAGACCTCCATGTATCATGGAGCCAGGCCCCTCCAGGCCTCCATGTGTCATGCAGCCAGCAAAATAAAAAACAAGTACCTCTCTTCTCCTTCCAACCCTGCGACTGCGGTAGTTACGCCCCTGCCCCCATATGTCACACACCCTGCACCCCCATATCACACACACTACACCCCCATATCTCACACACCCTGCTTCCCATACAGCCTGCACCCCCATATCACACACACTACACCCCCATATCACACACACTACACCCCCATATCTCACACCCTGCTTCCCATACAGCCTGCACCCCCCATATCACACACACACACACACACACACTGCTCCCCATACAGCCTGCACCCCCCATATCCCACACACACACACACTGCTCCCCATACAGCCTGCACCCCCCATATCCCACACACACACACTGCTCCCCATTCAGCCTGCACCCCCCCATATCCCACACACACACTGCTCCCCATACAGCCTGCACCCCCCATATCCCACACACACACACTGCTCCCCATACAGCCTGCACCCCCCATATCCCACACATACTGCTTCCCATACAGCCTGCACCCCCCATATCCCACACACACACACACACACACTGCTCCCCATACAGCCTGCACCCCCCATATCCCACACACTGCTCCCCATACAGCCTGCACCCCCCATATCCCACACACTGCTCCCCATACAGCCTGCACCCCCCAGATCTCACACACTACACCCCCATATCTCACACACCCTGCTTCCCATACAGCCTGCACCCCCCCATGTCACATACACACTACACCCCCATATCTCTCACACCCTGCTTCCCATACAGCCTGCACCCCCCAGATCTCACACACTACACCCCCATATGTCACATACCCTGCTCCCCATACAGCCTGCACCCCCCATATCACACACAATACACCCCCATATCACACACACCCTGCCCACATATCTCACCCTGCCTGTACCCCAACTTACCCCTCTCAAACACTCTGCACCCCTTCACATGCTTCTGTCACAGTCTGCAGCCCTCATATGCCACTCACCCTGCAGCCCCCCCCACCCTCATGTCCCCTCTTTTCTTATTACCAGTCATCATGTGTCCAAATCGCCTTCAGTATCTTGCTTTCTGCTGCCATCCTGTGTCTCCTCCCACACAGTCACATGGGCGTGACATCATCGCAGGTCCTGCAGGATGGAGATCCCGTCTGCTGCGCAGGTCAGGACTAGCACTCCTGCAGCTCAGACACGGCTGGTGGCCTCTCCAGGTCAGGGGCCCCTCTACTGACACTGGGCTCCCCTGACTCACAGGCCGGCCACTACACAGCGGCACTACACATAGGGGCCCGGCAGCCGGCTCTGCAGAGCGGCTGCCGGGCCCCTATGTGTACTAGTGCCGCTGTGTAGTGGCCGGCCTGTGAGTCAGGGGAGCCCAGTGTCAGTAGAGGGGCGGCTCACTTCTCGTTCGCCCGCTGATCCGGTCTCCTCGGCGCGTCGTCCATTGCTGTCGCTCGCTCTGACCTCTCAGCAGGCGCGCAGTGATGACGTCACCGCGGTCCTCTGCAGAGCTGTCAGAAGAACGCCGACAGTCACAGCGGGGAGAATGATAAGAGAGAGAGCGCCGCTCACTCTCTCATCATTGCTCTCAATTGTATCGGCACCTGTGATGCCGATGCAATTGAAAGCTCGATCCTCGGCGGGGGGCGGTGACAGCGCGGCCACCGGGCCCCCCTGAGTAGCGGTGCGCCACTCCTGCCACCGCGAGTGGGCCCCCCGGCAGCTCAGGGCCCCGGCATTTGACCGGGTTTGCCGGGTGCTGGCGCCGGCCCTGGTCCCGCCCCTCCCGCCTGTCAGTCCGGGTCTGATCAGCGTGCACCGCGGCCTGATGGAGCGCGGTGCATGCATCCTTTCCATAGACAGGTAGGAGCCCTGTCTGCGAGCCAGATACGGCCATCAAAAGAGCCATATCTGGCTCGCGAGCCATAGGTTCCCGACCCCTGGTATAGATCCTGGGTTATGCTCGGTGGTGTATACGTCGTTTGACGAAGCGGCGGCATGGGTACGGCGGTGTGGACGGGGGGCTCTGATGGCTAAGACGGATATTGAATCCGCATTTCGGTTGTTGCCGGTTCATCCGGACAGTGTACGCTTGCTCGGCTGTTTTTGGGAAGGGAATTATTTTGTTGACAGATGCCTGCCCATGGGATGCCCGTTGTCCTGTTCATTGTTTGAGGCATTTAGTTCCTTTTTGGAGTGGGTGGTTAGGGATGTTTCGGGTTTGCAGTCTGTTATTCACTATTTAGACGATTTTTTTCTGTGTTGGTCCAGGGAATGCGGGGGTTTGCCAGAGTTTGCTTGCAACGATCGAGTGGGTAGCTCAGCGTGTTGGAGTCCCTTCGGCGCCGGGGAAGACAGAGGGTCCGGGGACAAGTATTTCTTTTCTTGGGATTGTTATTGACTCGGACAAGTGGGAGTTTCGGTTACCGACGGATAAGGTGGTCGCTCTCAGGGAGCAGGTAGCGAGGGCGCTGAGGGTCAAAAAGCTTTCCCTGAGGGAGGTGCAATCGTTGCTGGGCAGACTCAATTTTGCGTGTCGGGTGATGCCGATGGGGCGGATTTTTTCAGGGCGGCTTGCGATGGCCACTGCGGGGGTGCTTGCGCCTCACCATTTTGTGCGTCTGTCAGCCGACGTTAAGGCGGATTTGGAGGTGTGGGGACGATTTTTGGCGGACTACAACGGGCGGTCCCTATTTATGGAGCCTCTAGTGGGAAATTCGGAGTTGGACCTATTTACCGATGCATCTGGGGGTCAGGGTTTTGGGGCTTATTTTGGAGGAGAGTGGTGTGCGGAGCGATGGCTGGAGGTTTGGCGGTCGGCGGGGCTGGTGAAGAATTTGGTGCTGTTGGAAATTTTACCGATTTTGGTGGCAGTGACTCTGTGGCAGGAGCATTTTCGGAACAGGCGGGTGCGGTTTTACTGTGATAACATGGGGGTCGTGTTAGCGATTAACAATATCTCGGCCAATTCCCCTCCGGTGATTAAAGTTTTGCGGAGATTAGTGCTGGCCTGTTTGTCCATCAATGCTTGTGTGTCTGCGTCGCATGTGCCGGGGGTGTTGAATTCTATTGCTGATGCTCTCTCTCGTTTCCAGTGGGATCGCTTCCGGGAATTGGCGCCTGGGGCGATGGCCGTGGGATTGCAGTGCCCTCCTGAACTATGGAGTGTGGTATGAGGGCAGTTGGACATTTGATCAAAGGATCGTTGGCAGAGGCGACTTGGACGGCTTATCAGCAGGCGTGGCATCAATGGGAGGCTTGGGTGCTGTTACGGGGGGCTGTCTGATAATAACCGAAAGGAGTATCAGACAGTCAGGGTCCACCGTGCAAAGACTTTGCTGCAGACTATGGCAGAGTGCAATACCTCTGTTAACTCACAGAAGGATATAATAAGTAAGTAAAGCAATTCCTCCCTTACTTGGAGGGTGTGTGGAATGATCTCTGTTAATAATCACAGAGACAAAGGCAATGTGTGCGAAATGGCACCTACCTAGGTCCGCTCTTCTAGTGGTGCAAAAGAGACGAACAGCAGCGTAAGCCGCACAAAGCTCCTACCTCTGTTCGCTCCCCTAGTGTGCGAGGATACGAACAACTGCCAGACGCAGTATAAGGAACGTTACCCTAGCGGCAACGTCCACCTACGAGTAGAATCACAAGGCCCAGCCAGACCATGTGCCTCAGGCACCTGCCTATGTCCGCTCCCCTAAGAGGTAAGGATACGGACAGCAGCCGAAGCTGTAAGGTATAAGAACGCTACCCTGCCGGTAGCGCTCACCTAGCATAGACAGAGGAATGCCTAGAGGAACGCGCACAGAGCGTCTACTCATATGCATGAACCAAGAGGACTGAGCACCATGCGGCGTGTGTCAGGGTCTTATATAGACTCTGTGCCTCATCCAAGATGGAGGACACCAGAGCCAATCCGCTGCCAGAACGACAGGAGTGACGTCATGCTGGCCTATCACCGAGCAAGACGTCACAAGCACATGACCAGCGACCAATCGGCATAGAAGGTGTCAGAGACATGTGACCTCGTGTCAGCGATGATGTCACCCGCACATGTGCAATGGCTCCAAGATTGGACTTAGTCTCCGGAGCTCGCACATGTGCAGTAGCAAGAAATCTGGACTTAGTCTCCAGCGCTCGCACATGTGCAGTAGCAAGAAATCTGGACTTAGTCTCCAGCGCTCGCACATGTGCAGTAGCAAGAAATCTGGACTTAGTCTCCAGCGCTCGCACATGTGCAGTAGCAAGAAATCTGGACATAGTCTCCAGTGCTCGCACATGTGCAGTAGCAAGAAATCTGGACTTAGTCTCCAGCGCTCGCACATGTGCAGTAGCAAGAAATCTGGACTTAGTCTCCAGCGCTCGCACATGTGCAGTAGCAAGAAATCTGGACATAGTCTCCAGTGCTCGCAGCAACCGTAACAGGTGCAGTCTTTTGGTTTGATTCGGTCGGTGGAGGATCAGGTAGGCGTGTTACTCTTGTGAATTGGGCGGTGGTCGGCATGGGGTTGGTCCCAGGCGAAGGTGGGTCGGGTGGTGGCGGGCCTGGCCTTTGGGTTTAAGTTGCGGAATAGGCCGGATTTGTCGAAAACCTTTTTGGTGCGGCAGGCGTTGAAGGGGTTTCGCCGGGGGCAGAGTTGTGTGGATAGAAGGAGGCCAGTGTCTTTTGCTCTCTTGGAGCGAATGGGGGCCTACCTGAGTGCGGTGTGCTCGTCTGTTTTTGAGGTTATTTTGTTTCGTCTGGCGTTTTCGTTTGCGTTTTTCGGAGCGCTCCGGATTGGGGAACTGGTGGCGGTTAGTCGGCAAGGTTCCGGGGGGATTCAGGCGCGAGATGTTCTTTTACTTAACACCAGCGTGGAATTCTGGCTCCGAAGGTCCAAGACGGATCAAGCCGGCAGAGGACGGCGTGTGGTACTGGGGATGGTGGCGGAATCGGCAATGTGTCCGGTGCGGTGTTTGCGGGAGTTTAGGGGGTTGGGACCGTGGGTGGATGGGCCGTTTCTTTGTCACGAGGATGGTTCGTTCTTGTCGAATTATCAGTTTCGGGCAATTTTCCAGAGGTGTGTGGAAGGTCTTGGCCTGGATCCTGGTTGTTATGCGCCTCATTCTTTTAGGATTGGAGCAGCGACAGAGGCGGCTGTGTGCGGGTTGAGTCCGGAGGTAGTACGGAGGATAGGTCGGTGGGAATCCAGGAGATATTTGAGTTATGTGCGCCCTTAGCATGGTTTATGATATGGGGAGTTTGGGATTTGTTGGGTTATGGTATGGTACTGTAATGTTTTTGTTGTCTTCCTTTGCAGGGGACTTTTCCCGTTTGGTCTGGATATTGGGCCACTCCTTTGTGCACTGGGCAGCGATCCGGGCAGACATTCGATCGGAGGGTCGTCAGCTGGGCTTTGCACGAAGTGTGATGGTAATCCGGTGGGTGGGTATCCGGGGCATGCGGTGGATGCGGGTGTTGCCCGAGGTGCACAGGGCAATGCGATTGGACCGGGCGCCGGATATTCTGGTATTGCATGTTGGGGGGAATGATGTGGGGATGGTGGCGGGCCGGGAGTTGATCAGAGATATTAAACATGATTTACTTCGGCTGTGGGTGGCTATACCAGGACTTCGGACGGTCTGGTCAGAGATTGTCCTGAGACGGACATGGCGTAGGGCTCGGTCAGTTGAAAGGCTGAATAAGACCCGCATAAAAATCAATCGGGCCATTTCGGGTTTTGTAATGAGGAATGGGGGTGTGGCGGTCCGTCATTTTGATTTGGAGGCGGTGGATCAGGATTACTGGTTGGCAGATGGGGTTCACCTGAATGCAGTGGGAACAGATTTGTGGTCTTTGGGGATTCAGGAGGGTATTGAGCGGGCCATGGCATTGTCCGGTGGAGGGGGGGTCTCGAGCATTTGAGGGGGTCAAAGCGCTCTCGTTATGGTGGTGGGGGTGGGGTCCTCGAAGTTGGTGAAAATTGGATTGGGGGGTCCTAATGGAGGTGGAACATCCCCGTTAATTACTGGTTTGGGGAGTGGTCTGGTGATCATGGGGGAACATCGGCTTGGTGGGGTTGGTTCCCGTGCTTGGTGGTTTAACCCTTCCCCCCTCATATTTGTTTGGTGCTCCCGAGTTGGTGGTAGCGGCTGGGAGTAATGGGGTTGAGGGGGAAGGTAGGATCGGAGTATTGGGTGATCACCAGATTGTTTGAGCTTCGAGGACCACAACCCCCTGCTTTATAAATGTTATTATAAGTTATGTTTAAATAAAAGGCTGCTATGGCCATTTCATCCAACTATGTGTCTGTGGTCATTTCAATAAGGGGTTAAGCTATTGGGGGTGAGGGTATGGTAGCAGTATAAGGGGTCACCAGGACTCCACTATGCCAACGTCATGTACATCTTCAGAGTAATTCCTCTCCAAATTAGCAAGGAATGGATCTGTAAGTTTCAAGCTCAGTTATCCAGATTTGTGTGGAAAAATAAAAACCCACGTGTTGCTAACAAAACACTTCAAAAAATGAAAAAAATAAAAAAAATAATGGATGCCTGGGAGTGCCGAAGAATATTTCTTTCTATTATCTAACATCCCTGATTAAACAGAGCTTTCAATGGATAATACCTAATATTTTGTCTAGTTGGTCATCATTAGAAACATCTTATAATAAGAATATCTCGTTAAAAACCCTGATCTCACTTGTTTGATAATAATTTACCCACCTCAAGATCTCCAACAATGTCGACAAATATAGATGTTTGGAAATCCCTATAGAAATCATTAAAAATGACTCCGGTAAAATTTGAAACTGGAATACCAATTAAAATTTTAGAGTTAATAATCATCTCCCATTTAAATCT
Organism: Anomaloglossus baeobatrachus; assembly: GCF_048569485.1. Taxonomy (NCBI): domain Eukaryota; kingdom Metazoa; phylum Chordata; class Amphibia; order Anura; family Aromobatidae; genus Anomaloglossus; species Anomaloglossus baeobatrachus. The sequence continues at coordinate 486,594,840 of NC_134353.1, read as the reverse complement.
GAAATACTGGAAAAGAAAAGCATCAAATTAATTTCAGATTTATTTCTAGATAATGACAAAAACCCTTTCTCGCTTTTATCTCTGGCAAGAAAAATTCAAACTTGATGACATTTATTTTGTTCCATACCTAGTTTTAAAGAGATACCTTAAGAATTTTAACAAAATATTACCTAGATATAAAGAGATACCTTAAGAATTTTAACAAAATATTTTTTTTTTTTCAAAAGAATCCTTACCAACAGTGACTCCCCCTTACTTAGGGAGTCTCATAACTCTTCCATTGGTAGCACTAAAAATCTATATAAACATTTCAATAGTGACATTGACTTTAATAAATCCACTAATATTAAGAACTGGGAAAAAGATTTTATAAGAACTTCCAATTGGAGGAGTGGGAGAGAGCTCTAGATATCATGTACAAATCAAACACTTGCATCACCCTACATGGAACTTATCAAAAGTTACTTACTAGATGATATCTCACACCTCAAAGATTAAGAAAGATCTCTTCATCCCAATCTCCCCTTTGATGGAGAGAATGTGGACACTAACGTCATTTAAATCACTTGTGCTGGGATTACAGTAGTATCAGCACACTCCGGAAAAAAAGGTTATCTCTTATTAATGAAGTCATAGGTAACCATATGTCACTCACTCCTTCCCTAGCAATTCTTTCATTGGGCATTGATAAACTGTTACTAGAGCACCAATATATTGTCTCCATATCCTAAATACTACTAAGCATTTAATAGCTACATTCTGGAGACGTAAAGACACTCCTTCTGTAGAAGATATCACTGAATGATTAGCAACATATAACATATATGAGCATACCCATGCTATTAAAAATGGCAATATTTAAAATATGAGAAAGTTTGGTCTCTTTGGAACAAGAAATTTGCACCTCCTTTGGCGTAACTCCTTTACATTAGGCATTTATCTGTCGGTTTCTGCTCTGAAGCAGCAGGTAACTCAATTTAGTAGATGGTAATCACATTCACTTTCAAATTCAATTGAAACGGAGTTTACTGTATACACATGGGTCAATTCTTCACCACATACTCTGTATTCATAGACTCCATTACTTTGTCTTGTGTTTTTTACTTCGCCTTTGTCCTATCATCCCCCATTACCCTTCAAGTTTAACAGCATTTTGATTTTACATAAAGGTAGATTATTTTCGGCACACCATAAGTGAAATAATAGGAGTCCACTTTTTATTTTTCAAGCAGAAAAAAATGTAAAAAAAGAATACAGATGTCCAGAGACTAACGTTTCAACCTTTTTGGGCCTTTATCAAGGTGCTTATCTGGAGAGTCTGTGTCCACAGTGTCTTAAGGCCCCGTCACACTAAGCAACATCACTGCTAACGAACAACTTTTGTGACGTTGCTAGCGATGTTGCTGTGTGTGACATCCAGCAACAACCTGGCCCCTGCTGTGAGGTCGTTGGTTGTTGCTGAATGTCCTGGGCCATTTTTTAGTTGTTGCTGTCCTGCTGTGAAGCACAGATCGCTGTGTGTGACAGCGAGACAGCAACAACTAAATGTGCAGGCAGCAGGAGCCGGCTTCTGCAGAGGCTGGTAACCAATGTAAACATCGGGTAACCAAGAAGCCCTGTCCTTGGTTACCCGATATTTACCTTCGATACCAGCCTCCGCCGCTCTCACTGCCTGTGCTGCCGGCTCCTGCTCTGTGCACATGTAGCTAGCTGCAGGACACATCGGGTTAATTAACCTGATGTGTGCTGTAAGTAGGAGAGCAGGGAGCCAGCGCTAAGCAGTGTGCGCTGCTCCCTGTTCTGTGCACATTTAGCTGCAGCACACATCAGGTAATTAACCCCATGTGTGCTGTAAGTAGGAGAGCAAGGAGCCAGCGCTCAGTGTGCGCTGCTCCCTGCTCTGTGCACATTTAGCTGCAGCATACATCGGGTAATTAACCCGATGTGTGCTGTAGCTAGGAGAGCAAGGAGCCAGCGCTCAGTGTGCGCTGCTCCCTGCTCTCTGCACGTGTAGCTCCGTGCAGTGGTAACCAAGGTAAATATCGGGTTGGTTACCGATATTTACCTTAGTTACCAAGCGCAGCATCTTCCACGCGGCGCTGGGGGCTGGTCACTGGTTGCTGGTGAGCTCACCAGCAACTCGTGTAGCCACGCTCCAGCGATCCCTGCCAGGTCAGGTTGCTGGTGGGATCGCTGGAGCGTCGCAGTGTGACAGCTCACCAGCAACCTCCTAGCAACTTACCAGCGATCCCTATCGTTGTTGGGATCGCTGGTAAGTTGCTTAGTGTGACAGTACCTTTATAAAATCAGAGAAATGGCACTCAGTTGGATTCCATAGTTAGAAGCTTGTGGAAGATGTAGAGGGCTTTGCGTTACCAGGAACTGACAAGTGTTTCCTGTATCTATGTTGTAGCGAACACCGTTATATACAAGGACATGTATTGGACACCAGTGCTATATCTGGACCTGTTTCTTATACCTCTGCGAAATATAGAGAAATCCCCCTATGAGGTATTGTGTACACAGATGTCCTATTTGCTTCCAATATCTATGTGGGTATGTAAATCATGAGATCCACCTTGCTTAGGAAGAGAGAAGAGACATCTCAAGGGGCTGTATTCATACATGCAAGGTGCTGTTGTCCTCAGTGTTCTGAGCTGGTATCATCAGTGTTACCAAAAGGCAAATCAGCCCTCAAAGGGTCATAAGGAACCTGTGTCCTGGACAAGATTGCACCACGTGCCTCATGAACCTACAATGCCCAGTATGTCTTTAGCAATGTGAGCTGGGTGTTATTATTAAAATCCCTCATCACACTACAGAGTCACAATGACTAATATAGATTTACATCAAGATAACTTACATTAGAGTTGTCCTCTATCTTTTCTCCTACTTTTGGTCCAGACTAATGATAAGTGATCCCAGACTGTAAATGTCTGCATCCACGCGGTTTCAAAAGTATCCGGGTGCCGGACCTGGAATTCTCAGGGAATTCCGGCTAATGATCCGGGTCCGGCACTCGGGTAATACAAAAAAAAGGAAAAATAAAGAAAAACTAATAAAACAAGTGGAGCTTCATACTTACCGAGCTTCCGTCATGGCTGTAACTGCTTCCACGACGGCCCATTCACTTCCGAGGCCGCTAATTAGGCTCATGCATATGCACTGCTTTCCTTGCCCATCGGCGTCAGTGATTGGTTGCAGTCACACATACACCCACCCTGAGTGACAGCGTGTCTGATGCTTCCAATCACAGACCCAGTCTATGGGTCTACATCATACAGTAAAAATAAATAAATAAATAAAAAATTGGCTTAGGGTCCCCCTAAATTATGATACCAGCACAGATAAAGCCTATGAATATTGACTGCAGACCCCAGCCATGCACTTATCTTGGCTGTGTATCAAAATAAGAGGAAACATGCTACTTTATTTTTTTATTTTAAATATTTCAATAAATAATTAAAAAAAAACAGAGTGTGGGGGCGTGGCTTGCTGATGGCCGAGTGAGCTGCACTTGCTGGGAGCTCTGTCCTGAACTTCCCCCATTAGCCTCTATTAGAGCACATTAACATCTCCCTGCTTATGGGCAGATCCAGGAAAGTCACCGGACACCGAGGTGAGATAAAGGAGACAGTGAGCAGCATGGATCGTTTCCTCAGCCAGTGTACCTCAGCAGCCGTCAGGAACACTAGATCAATGATGGCGTCTGCCTCCCTCATGAAAAACTCACAGCCCCGGGAAAGTCAAACACAGACACAGCAGGACCCGGGGAAATCACAGCAGGACTTCTCCAGCAAGGAGGACAATGAGGGAGATCTGCCTAATCTACATGAGATAAGTAAATCTATCAAGGCTTTGCCTACAAAAAAAGATTTGGACAGATTTGCTAGCAGGCTTGAGAATACTTATAAGAAAGAGCTGCAGGCACTGAAATCTGAATTCACATACAGGGTAGAGGAGGTGGAGAAGTCCCAGGAAGCCATCACTGCTGAGTTGTCCCTACAAAGGAAAATATTACTTAGCCACTCAGCAAAGATTGATGAGCTCACTTCAGGGCAAGAGGACTTAGAGAACCGCAATCGGCGAAATAATGTCCGTATCCGTGGCATCCCTGAAAGTATTGGCACGCCTGAACTGGAGGCCATGGCACAGAAGCTCTTTGCTCAAATTCTGGGAGAACAAAGCTCTGGGCCGATTGAGTTAGACCGCATACATAGGGCCCTGGGTCCCAAATCCCCTCCAGATTCACGTCTAAGGGACATAATATGTAGAGTCCACTTTTATAAGGTAAAGGACTCCATCATGTCCGCGGTGCGGCAGGCAGGATCCATCAACTACCAGGGGTCCCAGGTCCAGATATTACCGGATCTGGCTAGACGCACTCTGCAGCTGCGAAGAGCATTAAAACCCCTGCTCCAACACCTCCAGGACAAAAACATTCCATATAGATGGGGTTTCCCCTTCCAGCTGACAGCGCATAAGGATGGGAAATCAGCAATCTTTCGCAAACTCGGAGATCTGGCTAAGTTCTTGGGGACTTTCGAGCTTCCTATGGTAGCACTGCCGGATTGGCCCTCAGGCCCCCAACTCCCTGTGGAACCCCCAGTATGGCAGCCAGTCCGTCGCCATGGGAGACAAAGAGGTCCTGACAGGAGCAATCCGACAGGGTAGCGGTCCTGTGTAGCACCCCTGTTTCCTACTGGGGATAACCTTCATGGGCCCTTCCGGCATGATAGCCAATTATCCCTGGAGCCACAGGGGAGGGCCTTTCCATGAAACTGCATCAATGGCATCGTTGCAAGTTACTTTGATTTGTTGAAAGTCTTTCTCCTGTCACCTAATATTGCTTCTTTCCAGACTAGCATTGTGTTATTTCACAGGTGTTATCAGAGGTTCTGACATTGGGTCAAGTACTACTTAAACCTCATAGGAGGAAGCAGTAAACTGTTTGTGTTATAGATCCACTTGGACCCTCCACCTGGTGGACCTGGTTGGGAGTGTCTTCCCCTAGCCTTTACTGACTGGACCCTGTGGGGCTGGACCGTCTAGAGGCGAAGATCTGGGCCTTTTGAGAAATAAGCCCGGGAGACCCATGTGATTTTCTTGTTTTTTACAATTACTAGAATCTTGTCCCTGATCTGAACACTTTGCTTACCTACCGGGAATGCTGATTGGGGTCAATGCCTAGAATAATAGCCTGTTATGATGTTTACTTTTCTTTAGATGATAAAGTTTTAGCGGGAGCATATAGTTAGTGCGCTTTATAATGATATATCATATTGTATTAGAGGCGTGGGGTAAGGGACGGACTCGCTGCCGTTCTTGGCTTCCTCTAACCCCCCTTAGTGCAAATGGCAATCCATTGCCATGGAAATTTTGCACCACTTAATACTAGGGTTCCTTACCCACCTTTTAGGTCCTTTGACCTAAACCTTGCTCTTTCTTTTCTCTGTCTTTCTTTCTTCTCTATCCTTCCCTCTCACCTGACTGGACCAGCCCCCAGATACCACATCATGCTTCCAGCTGACCTGCATTATGGATAGTGTCAAGTTTTGCTCCTTCAACGTTAAAGGTTTGAATGTCCCTGAAAAAAGAAAACAGATAGCATATTCCTGTCATAAGCAACGGGTGGCCATCTTGATGCTTCAGGAAACTCACTTTAGGTCAGATGCAATTCCTAAGTGTTCCTCGGCTTACTACCCGATTTGGTACCATAGCTCGAATCCTGATGCTAAGTCTAAGGGGGTTTCCGTGGCATTTCATAGGTCCTTCATACCAGAGGTGTTAGACTCCTGTATCGACCCCAAGGGAAGATATATTTTCTTAAAGCTTTCTTGGAAAACCAATATCTTTGTTATTGCTAACATGTACTTTCCTAACCAGGGGCAGGACAGATTCTGTGCAGACGGGAGGAAAATTCTGGAAGATTTTGCGGACTCCTCTCCGGTGATATTAGGAGGCGATTTTAATCTACCAATGAACCCGGCCCTCGATGTGTCCTCGGGTAAGTCGTCCTATCCGGCCTCAGTCATACAAAGGGTCAAAAAGCACATGCATGGTCTGAGATTGGTGGACATATGGAGGATTCTTCATCCGGACACCAAAGATTACAGCTTCTATTCCTCGGTCCATTCTGTCTATAGCAGAATTGACTCCTTCCACATTTCTCATGCCCTCCTAGACATGACAGTAGAAGCGACCATAGGTAATATAATATGGTCAGACCACGCTCCCATTTACTTATCGATTCAGTTAGGGCCTCGTGTCAAATCAAATTTCACCTGGCGACTGAATGAAAACCTATTACAGGATCAGTTATGCAAAGCGGACCTTACCCAGTCAATTCATAACTTTATTAGAGATCATGAATGTGATACCACTTCTCCTGCAATCCAGTGGGAATCACTGAAATGTGTATTAAGGGGCATTTTGATCTCACATGGCTGAAAAAAGAAAGAGCCATTGAAATAACGCAGTTATCTAACCAGATTGCCTCACTAGAAAGCAAACACAAACGGGACTCATCTCCTACAACCTACGCACAACTCTCTACAACCAGACATAAATTACTAGAGGTATTAGACCAGAAATCCAGGGGCTTAAGAGAACATCTCAAAAGCCGCTTTTATCAACTGGGCAATAGAAGTGGGAAGCTTCTTGCAAGGGCCCTCCATCCCCGCTCCATGAATACTTACATCCCTTTCATAAAAGACCCAGGAAGTGATGGTCATTTGCATAGCAACCAGGACATTTTAGCAGGCTTCCGCACATACTACAAGGCGCTTTATGATATTAGGGGACAATCGGGACACATAGCGACATATGGGACTCAAGATGATGTTAAAGCTTACCTGAAATCCCATAATCTCCCTTCCATCTCAAATGATACCTTACTGGAGCTGGAAGAGGACTTCTCCCTGGAGGAGGTCAATGCGGTAGTCTCAGATTTGAAGTCAGGGAAAAGCCCAGGTCCAGACGGGTTCTCAGCGGGTTTCTATAAACAATTTTCAGAACTTCTAAATCCTCTGTTCCTATCGGTCTGTAGATATATATCTGCAGGGGGTGCGTTCCCTCCCCAGGCGTTGATGGCCCACATCACAGTTATACCAAAACCAGGGAAGGACGCATCTCTTTGCTGCAACTATAGACCGATCTCGCTCATAAATCTAGATATCAAGCTTTATTCTAAAATGATATCAAATAGGTTACGAGACCTTCTTCCCAGACTGGTAAATCCAGACCAGGTGGGTTTCGTGCCCAGAAGAGAAGCCAGGGACAACACCCTGAGGACCATCTCCCTGATTGACGGCTCAAGACGTCACAGGATCCCCATGTGCATCCTGTCGGTAGATGCAGAGAAGGCGTTTGACAGGGTGCACTGGGGTTTCATGTTTCAGGTCCTTAAAAACATAGGGTTGGGAGAGCACATGATGAAGAGAGTTACAGCACTCTACTCTTCGCCCACAGCACAAATCAAAATAAATGGCTCCCTCTCAGATTCCTTTACAATATGTAATGGAACAAGACAAGGGTGCCCCCTTTCCCCATTATTATATATTCTGACCATGGAACATCTGGCGGTGGCATTGAGGAGCAATATATCAATTAAAGGGGTTACATTTCACAAACAGGACCATAAATTAGCTTTATTCGCAGATGATCTGCTCCTGTACGTTACCTCTCCACTCATTAGTCTACCCAACATAATGGCTGAATTGCGGAGGTTCGGATCTCTGAGTAATTTTAAAATAAATACTCATAAATCCGAAATACTGAATATATCTCTTCCTCCAATGCTGGTGACTCAACTCAAAGCCTCTCTCCCCTTCAAATGGCAGGTGGATTCATTGACATACCTAGGAATTAAACTGACGGCAGATCCCCTTGACCTCTTTAAATCAAATCACCGCCACATTTCCAGGAAGTTAGAATTAGACCTCAATAACTGGAACAAACTCCAGCTTTCATGGTTTGGGAGGATAAATGCGATCAAAATGGACCTGTTACCAAAGCTGCTTTATTACTTCCAAACCATCCCCTTAGTATTGCCGGCCTCTTTTTTCTCACGTCTGAAATCTAGCATAACCAAATTTGTCTGGGCACATAAACGCCCACGTATTTCCCACAAAATATTGAGTAGATCAAGGGATATGGGAGGAACTGGACTCCCTAATCTCCTTTTGTATAGCTACGCCTCTTTAGGGACGTGCGTTCTGGATCTATTTAACTCAGGTGAAACGAAAAGATGGGTGGAAGCCGAAAGCGCGCAATCTGATGTTGATCCAAAGGTAGTTATTTGGACCAGAGCACCACCCAGCTCCAGCTCTATCACAGTACCCTTTATCACAAAGCAATTACGGAATTTTATGTCCCGAGGTAATAAATATCTTGACTTGTCCTCCATTCCAGGCCCATTGACACCGGTCCATTGTAATTCAGATTTTCAGGAGGGTTTCCATAGATCAACATTCCTCCATAAAAGGAAGAGTGACCATCCTATTATTCGTGACTTTATCTCAGACACAGGTATTAAACCCCTAGATAATTACTCTTCAGATATCAACAAATCTCAAGATATGTGGTTCTTCTTCGAACAGTTGAAAAGTTTTATAGTGTCTATGGCTAGGAGGGTAGACATCTATAGGGCACTCACACCCTTTGAGGCCCTTTGCCTAGAGAAGGATCCTGCAGGCCATACCATTTCGACCTTGTATGACTTGTTTCTCAGATGCAGAGGTGCGAGGGACGGCTTGCCTGGGTACTTTGGGAAATGGGAGAGAGAGTGGGGGAGGTCATTCTCGGCTGAGGAGCGGACCAAAATCCTTCTCTTTATTGGTAAAACTTCGCTGAATGTGATATCACAGGAGAGGTGCTACAAGATCCTATCTAGATGGTATAGGTGTCCTGTGAGTATCCATGCTGCCTTTCCATCAGCCTCTGATGTGTGCTGGAGATGCCAAAAGGAGAGGGGAACCCTCACTCATATCTGGTGGTCATGTCCCCCGGTGAGATCATTCTGGGAGAGCATTTTCCAGTTACTCAATAAACTTTCCTTGAGGCAGATCCGGCCCACAAAAGAGTTAGCTCTCCTGTCCCTCGGGAATGTTTCTGCTTCAGGGTTTAGGAAAGGTTTATTAAGACATTTTTTAACAGCTGCCAGAAACCTAATTCCAAGATATTGGAAGCAAACTAGAATCCCATCATGGGATGAATTCATAGCAGAGTGCAACGAGATCTTCAGGATGGAGACCTTGCTAGGTCAGACACTCGGCAACAAGGACAAAGTTGATGCTACGTGGGCCCCGTGGATCATGTTCAGGGACTCACCGGATATGGGTCTATGGATTCACGGGGCGGCAGGTATGTAGGTAATTTTCTATTCTCTTATTTCTGTACCTAGAAGGTTAGCCTTGAAAATGGGGTTTTGATGTAGGAGGGCGCGTCCACTCGGGTGGGAACTGTTTGTACCCTTCCCCTTTCATCTTACTTTCCCACGTTTCTGTTGTCTTTACTGTCTCTAAATTCTTCTTCCACCTCCTCTTCTTTATCTCTTTTTTTTCAACTTGTTCTTCCTATTTCAAACACATACGAATTGTACTTGTTATTTTTGGTCGCCAGTGGCGCAGGTGTAGTCAAAGAACTGTTGTGTTTTTAGCAGCTAGCTTGGATATATACCCTCTGCCTGCGCGCTGTGCAATTGTTTGATTATCTTCTTCTATTCTAATAAACTTTGATTTGAACAAAAAAAAAACAGAGTGTGGCCCACCCCAATGTTGATAACCAATCATGGTAAAGCCCGACAGCTGGGGGCTGGTATTCCCAAGCTGTGGAGACCCATGGTTATTGGGAGCCCCCCCCAGCCTAAAAAGAGCAGCTTGCAGCCACCCAGGATGGCCGCACCCATGAGATGCGACAATCCCAGCACTTTACGTGGCTCTTCCCGATTGCCTTTGTACGATGGTACTCAAGGTAATAAGGGGTTAATCCCAGCCCACAGCTGCCAGCAAGCCCTAGATTAGTATAGGCAGATATCTATGAGACCCCCCCATTACTAATCTGTAAGTGAAAGTAAATAAACACAAGCACCAAAAAAATCCTTTATTTGAAATAAAAGAAAAAAGTCTACCATTTTTCTCCACTTTATTAACTCCCAAAACACCCCTGCAGGTCCAATGTAATCCACACAAGGTCCCACGACGATTCGAGCTCTGCTACGATCATGGAACATGACCGAACGCTGTGAGGTTCAGGCAGAGACTGAGCTGCGATGAGTGGTGACGACATTAAAGTCAGTTTTGGTCACAGCTGGAAGTTCTCACGGTTCTCCACCTATGATTGCAGGTAACCTGACCCCAGATGACCTCAATGAATGCTCACTGAATTCACAGATCTACATCTTCTGGCAGAAAACTGCATTTTTTTCCCCAACAGATGTAGATTTGGTGCTGAACTTTTTACACCATATTCGTGCATCCAATTTGCACCTCCTGGCAAAACAAAAAAATGCATCAGAACCGCATACGGTATTATGCAGTAGTTACATAGTTACTTAGGTTGAGAAAAGACCTAGGTCCATCTAGTTCAACCTTCCTCCACCAGTTCTACATTTGGTCACTAAGTAATTTATAACCAACAATGTTGTTTGTAGTGAGGAAATCATCGAGCCCTTTTTTAAAAGCTGTTATAGTATCTGCCATTCCTACCTCTTGTGGTAGGGAATTCCACAGTCTGACTGCTCTAACTGTAAAGAACCCTTTCCTATTTAGCTGTCGGATTCGCTTTTCTTCCACTCGCAGTGAGTGCCCCCTGGTCCTTAGTATTATCTTTGGAAGGAATAAGTCTTGTGCCAGTCCTTTATATTGACCACACATGTATTTATACATATAAATGAGATCTCCTCTGAGACGTCTTTTTTCTAAGCTAAACATATCTAACTTTTTCAACCTGTCATCATATGGAAAGCCTTCCATTCCTTGTAATAGTCTAGTTGCCCGCCTTTGAACTGACTCTAACTTCTGAATGTCCTTTTTAAAATGTGGAGCCCAAAACTGGATCCCATATTCCAGATGTGGTCTTACACGTGATTTATAGAGTGGTAATAATACGTTGAGATCACGGGATCTAATCTCTCTTTTTATACACCCTAGAATCTTGTTTGCTTTAGCAGCTGCTGCTTGACATTGAGTGCTGCTGCTCAGCTTATTTGTAATAAGAATACCCAAGTCCTTCTCCTGTTCTGTAGTCCCGAGTTTACTTCCATTTAATGTATACGCAGCTATAGGATTACTCCGTCCTAGGTGCATTACTTTACATTTATCAACATTAAATGTCATTTGCCAAGTATCTGCCCATTCTGACATCTTATCCAGATCTTTTTGTAATATTGTACTATCAAGGTCAGTTTTTAATATCCTACATAGTTTGTGATGCGCTTTTTGCCAGGAGGTGTAGATTTGGTGTAGGTATATGGTGTAAAAATTTCAGCACCAAATCTGCATCTCTTTAAAAAAAAAAAAATGCACAAAAACGATTTTGATGCTGTTTTGGTGCAGTTTTTTTTCAGGAGGTGCAATGTTTGTGTTGAAACATCTGCACCACATTTGCACCTACTCGCAGAAAACTAAACCTAAACAGCGTGAAAATCCTTTTTGTGCATTTTTTTTTGCCAAAAGATGCAGATTTGGTGCTGAAATTTTTACACCATATGCTTGCTTTAGCTGTGCTGGGTATCAATATGGGGGAACCCTACTCCAATTTTTTTTCTTTTTATACCATGATAGACGCATGCAGCGTCTGTGATTGGATGCAGTCAGCTGTGATTCAGGGTGGGAGCGTGTCTGACTGCAATCAATCACAGATGCTGGTGGGCGGGGAAAGCAGTGCATATGCATGAGGCTAATGAGCAGCGCTGGAAATGAATGGGCGGCCGTGGGAGCAGTTACAGCTGCACTGGAGCCTCGGTAAGTATAACGCGCCTGCTCCTATCCCCCCTATCCCTTCTACCACCATTTTTAATTGCAGGATTCTGGTCCCCATAGACTTTTATGAGACCACCTTCCAGCCAGATATCCAGGATCAATTCTCGGCTGGAACCGGATTTGTTTTTAAAATCATGTTAGGTCCGCTGGTCCCAGTTATCTTTTATCTTTGAGTATTTTTCCCAGTCATTTCTTGAGCATTTTTTTTAGCAATTTATCCACTGGGGTTTTTTGGAATGCCTTTCCCATGTTTTATTTTTTTAAGCCTTTTTCACTGTTGTTATCCAGTAGTTTTTTCACTAGATCAAATAATGAAGAAACCACTAGCTTTTTTTTAAGCAAAAACAAAAAATTCTCTAAAAAACGTCTGGTCTGGCATCTTTCGAGCTGTCCCATTGACTTGTTTTATAAAATGCAGAGCATCTTCCTAGGGGAAAATGCCAGAATAACGGGTGTTACTTAGTTTAACTGCTTATCAACTGCTTAGCATTTTTGAGAAATCTGAAATGCTTAAAAGACATTCATAAGCTTGAACATATGAACAGCAAGTTGTTTTTACACAGATTTGCTTATCTTCATGTTTTAGAATTTTCATTAGAAACACTTTTCAGGCAACTTCCATAGCAGAATCTGTCTGAAGATGTCATGTGCATATACACTTAAAGGGGTATTCCCATGTCCGAGATCCTATCCCGATATGTAGTAGTTGTAATAATAATATTAGCAAATACCTCCAATTAGAAATGAAGTACAGTTCTTCTGAATCACTGTCTCTTACCTCATGTGCAGGGCCTTGAGGACCTTCAGTATCCATTGTTATGACCACATATATAGTGACAGTTAGTTGTTTGTGATTGTAACTGTGGATACCTAAAGTCCTGCAATGCCCTGCACATGAGGTAAGGGACACAGTGAATCAGAAGAGCTATACTACATTTCTAATTGGAGGTATTTGCTATTATTATTATACTTAATATATGTTGGGACAGGATCTTAGAGATGGGAATACCGCTTTAAAAAAAAAAAAAAAAAAAAGAAGATGAAGAAATGAAAAAAATATCATTTCCTGATGGAGGTGAACGCCTCAAAAAACTGTGTGTGAACATAACCTTCATAGCCAGGTCCGGTGGTCCGGCTGTGACATGTCTGCTTGTGTAAGACTACATAGCTTTCTCATGAGCCAGATCAGACACCCCCATACTTTGCACTGACGAGGGGCAAGCACCCCGAAACACCGTGTCTGCAAATTGGGATTCTGATCTGGCTTATATATCCTGAGTCATATTGCAAAGGATTGTTAAAAATCCACTTGTGACTTTTAAGATCGCTACTTCCAATAGGTGGCACTGCGCTAGAGTTTGTCTCCTTTACTGGAGAGACAATTTGTGTAAGACTAGTATCCAATAGTTTTAAACTCAACACATCAAAAAATAAATTGTTTGTCAGCCGCAGAACTATTTCTCTTTACTTACCTACAAACCTTTTATTATATACATCATTATGTATTTTTAATACACCGCGGCTGTGGGAAACCAGATATGCTTTCCACCGACAATTGATTTATAATATATATATCCTTGCATGGCACCCATGTTTTGCAATAGTTGAAAATGTAGTAAAGCAATATTGTCATGGTAACTGCTCTCATCATTGAGACACCTCGGTGCTACAAGGTATGACAGATATTTATATCGCCTCTTCTGATATTGCTGGAACAATGGAAACCTGTAAGCACTACGCATTGCACGCGCTGACGAATGTGAAGCATTATCATTCCTTTTTTCCTATTTTCATACACATGCTTTATGTTGCTATTTTGCTGCATGGGGTTTGTTTTTTTTTCCTATTGAAGGAACATAGGATTTTGTTTTAATCAAATCACAATGTACTCGTCAGAAGCAGAAGAAACCAATGCAATATCATTCTATTCTGAACAATGGAGATGACTGTTTTTAGGTTTCCATGGTAACCTTAGATGTCTTGCCAATTAGTATTAAAATGTAGATCCTGCCTAGACATATTTTGTTTGCACATGTCTTAGAGCGAGATTTTGAAACACATAGGGAGGGATTTATCAGATGCTTTCTGACAGATTTGGCATAAACTGTCCTGAATCACTGTCACAAGGTCTGCAAATAAAGTGTCACAAATTAAATTTTCATTCTGAAAGCAGTTTAGCGGAATTTTATTTTATACCATAGAATTGCCACTGTTAAAATATTAAAATAAGCTATACACACCCAGGTCAGCACTTACTTTCTATTGCTCCCATTGGTCTTTGATGACTGCTGCATCGGTGACTTTACGACAGTGCCTTTAATATGAGCTCCAGTACTTGGCGGCCCCACTACAGTGAGTGAAACTTTGTGGATCTACTTTGCTCACTGTTCGCTGTCAACTAAAACAGATAACAGCATATTAGTGGGGGACAGTTTTGGGCTCTTCACCAATCTGATATTATTGAGCTATCTTATGGGATTTTTAACAATCATGTATATCCCATGAGCCCTGAAGATGCCTTTTTGACAAGGCAAAACCTGTCAGGGTTCGGGGGATATTGTTTGATTATAATTTATCATGATTTTAATTAGAGGCTTTGACGCACGTGTTTGTTAAAACATCAGTGTAAAAAGACCAATGACAAGTTGACAGATATTCGCAGTAGGCTTTGCTAGCAACAGTTAAGTATTAACTGTTGAATATTTATGAAGGGATTAGTGATCTTTAAGGTGCTTTTCTATTTCACAAATAATCAGCAATTGTTTAACCCCTTTACGAACAAGGACGTACTGGTACATCTTCGGTCGCCTCCGGTTACTGTGGGCTCCCTCGGCGCGCCAACGGTAATACCTGCACATATCTGCTAATCTGATCAGCAGACATGTGCAGGTAACAGGCGCAGGTGGTTCGGAGAGCCATCTGCACCTGTTGACCGCTTAGATCACGCTGTCAAACTCTGACAGCGCAGTTTTAAAGGCCACTGCAGGGATCACGCTGTTCTCTGCTACCATTGGTGGCCCCATGACACAATGACAGGGCACCAATGTGTTTCCATAAAAGTGCGGGGTCAGATGATGACCTCTGATGATACCATGACTCACTTCCTGTGACTGCCGGAGAAACACCGGCGCTCACAGGAACACTGTATTTTCTGCTGATCAAAGTGATACTGCAGCATTGCTCTGATTAGCACAAGTGATCGGATGGTACAGTCATAAAGTCCCCTAGGGGGACTAGTAAACTCAATAAATAAATGTAAAAACAAAAGTTTTTAAAAATATGAAAACATAAAAAAAATTAAAAGTTCAAATATCCCCCCTTTTGCCCACTGAAAATAAAACAATAAAAAAAATACACGTATTTGGTATACCTGTGTTCATAAATGCCCAATATCTCAAAATATAAAATCAATTAATCTGATCGGTACACAGCGTGACCAGAAAAAAATTCCAAACTCCAAAATTAAGCTTTTTGGTCACCCAACATTGCATTAAAATCCAATAACAGGAGATCAAAACAGTGCATCTACACAAAAATGGTATAACTAAACATATCAGATAGAGATGCAAAAATGCAAAAAATAAGCTGGCACCAAGCCCCAGATCCCAAATAATGAAAACGGTACAGGTCACAGAAAATAGCGACAAAAGCGCTACTATTTTTTTAGGCAAAATTCAGATTTTTTTTCACTACTTAGATAAAAGTAAAAGAATACATGATTGGTATCTACAAACTCATACCGAGCTAAGGTATCATTTTACCAGGTCAATTTTACCAAATAGTGATTATGGTGAATGGAAAAAAAAAATAAAAAATATTGTGGAATTTCCCTTTTTCACAATTTATCCACATTTCAATCCCCCCCCCCCTTTTCCAGTATACTATATAGTAAAACGAAAGGTGTCATTTGAAAAGTACAACTCGTCCTGCAAAAAATAAGCTCTCATATGGCTATATTGATGGAAAAATATAAAAGTTATGGCTCTCAGAAAAAGGGGAGGAAAAAACGAAAATTAAATACGGAAAATTGCCGGGGGTGAAGAGGGGGGGTTAGAAATTGCTTAAAAATATGTTTACATGGGCAATTCAAATCAATAAGAGATATTTCAGTATTCAAGTGTTCATAAGCGGCCATTGTTCTCGGCAGCACGTCTTCTTTACACATGACGATGTGCTGTCGACAAAAATGATCTTTTGGGCAAACTAAAAGAATATTTCTCCCAATGAACAAGCATTTTCCTAGTTTGTCGGTTGATTAACCGCCTGTTTACATTACTTGGAATTGTGAAACAAGCATTTCTTGTACAGTGTGAATGCGCCTTTAGAGATCTAAATCCCATCTTTATGGTATTTAACATTTTTCTAATCCCAAACAGTATTACCTAAAGGCCCCGTCACACTAAGCAACATCGCTAGCAACATCGCTAGCAAGATCGCTGTTAACGAACAACTTTTGTGACGTTGCTAGCGATGTTGCTGTGTGTGACATCCAGCAACAACCTAGCCCCTGCTGTGAGGTCGTTGGTTGTTGCTGAATGTCCTGGGCCATTTTTTAGTTGTTGCTGTCCCGCTGTGAAGCACAGATCGCTGTGTGTGACAGCGAGACAGCAACAACTAAATGTGCAGGCAGCAGGAGCCGGCTTTTGCGGAGGCTGGTAACCACAGTAAACATCGGGTAACCAAGAAGCCCTGTCCTTGGTTACCCGATATTTACCTTTGTTACCAGCCTCCGCCGCTCTCACTGTCAGTGCCGGCTCCTGCTCTGTGCACATGTAGCTGCAGGACACATCGGGTTAATTAACCCGATGTATGCTGTAGCTAGGAGAGCAGGGAGCCAGCGCTAAGCGGTGTGCGCTGCTCCCTGCTCTGTGCACATTTAGCTGCAGTACACATCGGGTAATTAACCCGATGTGTGCTGTAACTAGGAGATCAGGGAGCCAGCGCTCAGTGTGCGCTGCTCCCTGCTCTCTGCACGTGTAGCTCCGTGCGCTGGTAACCAAGGTAAATATCGGGTTGGTTACCCGATATTTACCTTAGTTACCAAGCGCAGCATCTTCCACGCGGCGCTGAGGTCTGGTCACTGGTTGCTGGTGAGCTCACCAGCAACTCGTGTAGCGACGCTCCAGCGATCCCTGCCAGGTCAGGTTGCTGGTGGGATCGCTGGAGCGTCGCAGTGTGACATCTCACCAGCAACCTCCTAGCAACTTACCAGCGATCCCTATCGTTGTTGGGATCGCTGGTAAGTTGCTTAGGGTGATACTGTGAGATTCTATAATTCTATAGTTTGACAATTTTGTGTGTACTTCTTTTTAGCACACTTGTTTGGGTATCAAATAGCTGCTCCTTATGGTTTAGCATCAGCTACACATTTGGACAAAATTGTTTTTACCCTTCTCTTAAAGTAAGAAAAACTCAAAATGGTCACTGAAATAATGTGAAAATGCTAAAAGTAATTTTAAGTTTAAGTTTCCTGAATAACAACTAATAATAAAATGTCATTGCTTTGGAATTGTGGTTCAACAGAAAAAACCCCAGCATTAGGCCCCTTTCACACGTCAGTGATTCTGGTACGTTTGTGCTTTTTTTTAAACGTACCAGAATCACTGACATACGCATTCTAATGAATGGGTCTGCTCACACATCAGTGATTTGTCACTGCACGTGTCTCCGTGCAGCGTACCCGCGTGTGCGTGATTGCCGCACGGAGACATGTCCATTTTTTTCTGGCATCACTGATGTTCCACGGACCACGCAGTGGTGTGGTCCGTGAAACACGTGCCAGAAAAAAACGTGCTTTTAAAATAATAAACATTTTAACTCACCCGGCATCCAGCGATGTCCTCTGCAGCCCGTTCTCCCTGCTCCTTCTGTGCCGGCTGATTACTGTCGCGTATATTCATTATGCGCGACACAGCCGACCCAGAAGCAGCTCCTGCAGGGGTCACCGCCGGCCGGATGCTGCATCGCGGGAGGATTCAGCACCACGGAGAGCGGGAGCGGGCGCAGGTGAGTGAATCTCTAAGTGCAATCACGGGCCACGGCGAACGGAGCCCGGATTGCACTTAGACAACCCACGTGTGCCGTGATTTTCGGCACACGCAGGGACATGTGCGTGTTTTACACGCCAGTGAAAAACGTCTGTGTTTTTCACTGACGTGTGAAACGGGCCTTAGGCCCGTTTCACATGTCAGTGAAAAACACTGACGTTTTTCACTGGCATGTAAAACACGCACATGTCCCTCCGTGTGCCGTGATTCACGGCACACGTGGGTTGTCTAAGTGCAATCCGGGCTCCGTTCTCCATGGCCCGTGATTGCACTTAGAGATTAACTCACCTGTGCGCGCTCCCACTCTCCATGGTGCTGATCGCTCCCGCGGTGCAGCATCCGGCCGGCGCTGACCCCGGCAGCAGCTGCCTCTGAGTCAGCTGTGTCGTGCATCATGAATATGCGCGACAGTAATGAGCCGGCTCAGAAGCAGGGAGAACAGGCTGCAGAGAGCGTCGCTGAAGCCGGGTGAGTTAAAATGCTTTTTATTTTAGAAGCAAGTTTTTTTCTGGCACGTGTTTCACGGACCACACCACTGCGTGGTCCGTGGAACATCAGTGATGCCAGAAAAAAATGGACATGTCTCCGTGTGGCAATCACGGACACGCGGGTACGCTGCACGGAGACACGTGCAGTGAAAAATCACTGATGTGTGAGCAGACCCATTCATTAGAATGGGTCTGTGTATGTCAGTGATTCTGGTACGTTTAAAAAAAAGCACAAATGTACCAGAATCACTGACGTGTGAAAGGGGCCTTAACAAAAATGCCCCGGAAAAAAATAATGGTAGTCTGTAATCACTGCAAACAAGCAATTTCTGTAACTCTCAATGAGACTTCTGCACCTGTCCTGGTATGTCTTACCATTGAACACTTTGATGATCAATTACAATAGCCATAATGCCAGAATGGAAGGTTCAGCTATAAAGTATTATTGTAGTAAATCTGTGCCTAATCAATAGCAGGCACATAATTCTGATGCAATAGTATCACCCACCCATAAAAAGTATCAGCAATGAACAATCGGCAAAAATCAAATCCCCCCTCTGAGATAACTAATTTAAGACAAGAAGAAGTACGCCTGCATCTGAGTAAATTAATCACTGACAAATCCCCCAGGCCAGATGGCATTCATCCACGGATACTGAGGGAATTGAGCTCAGTAATTGCCAGATCGCTGTATCTCATCTTCTTAGACTGTCTTGTAACAGGGTTGGTGCCTCAGGATTGGAGGTTTGCTGATGTGGTACCAAGATGTAAGAGGGTGGATCCAGGCAACTACCGTCCAGTAAAGGCCCCGTCACACTAAGCAACATCGCTAGCAACATCGCTGCTAACGAACAACTTTTGTGACGTTGCTAGCGATGTTGCTGTGTGTGACATCCAGCAACAACCGGGCCCCTCCTGTGCGGTCGTTGGTTGTTGCTGAATGTCTTGGGCCATTTTTTAGTTGTTGCTGTCCCGCTGTGAAGCACAGATCGCTGTGTGTGACAGCGAGACAGCAACAACTAATGTGCAGGCAGCAGGGAGCCGGCTTCTGTGGAGGCTGGTAACCAATGTAAACATCGGGTAACCAAGAAGCCCTGTCCTTGGTTACCCGATATTTACCTTTGTTACCAGCCTCCGCCGCTCTCACTGTCAGTGCCGGCTCCTGCTCTGTGCACATTTAGCTGCAGCACACATCGGGTAATTAACCCGATGTGTGCTGTAACTAGGAGAGCAAGGAGCCAGCGCTAAGCAGTGTGCGCTGCTCCCTGCTCTGTGCACATGTAGCTGCAGCACACATCGGGTAATTAACCCGATGTGTGCTGTAACTAGGAGAGCAGGGAGCCAGCGCTCAGTGTGCGCTGCTCCCTGCTCTCTGCACGTGTAGCTGCGTGCGCTGGTAACCAAGGTAAATATCGGGTTGGTTACCCGATATTTACCTTAGTTACCAAGCGCAGCATCTTCCACGCGGCGCTGGGGGCTGGTCACTGGTTGCTGGTGAGCTCACCAGCAACTCGTGTAGCCACGCTCCAGCGATCCCTGCCAGGTCAGGTTGCTGGTGGGATCGCTGGAGCGTCGCAGTGTGACATCTCACCAGCAACCTCCTAGCAACTTACCAGCGATCCCTATCGTTGTTGGGATCGCTGGTAAGTTGCTTAGTGTGACTGGACCTTAAGCCTGACATCAGTAGTGTGCAAAGTTTTGAGGGCATTTTAAGGGATGCCATGCAATGATATACAAATTGATAGGGTTAGCATGTGCATATTCTTATCCCAAAACAGAACGTATCCTCTTATCAGATGAAGATAGTAATAAGAGGTCAGTACAATTTGCATTGAAGGGGATTATACCACTAGATGTCCAACCGAATTCAAACATATGGGGTAAGGGGACTGTGGAGGTTCAAATACGTTCTGTTTTGGGATAAGAATATGCACATGCTAACCCTATCAATTCGTAGCTGTCTTGCACTCCAATTGCAGGTTTTGTCTAGTTGCTTGTTTCCCTTCGTCCTCTTTTATTATGTTCTTTGTGTTTTATTCTGAATACCTCATGCAATGTGCACTTTGATTATTGTATCAAATAAAAATTATTTATTATTGTTCATCAATTCCTGCTAATGGTGCTCTTTTCGTTTCTATATGTTAATATGAGCTGCTGTTGACCCGGTGAGCTCCTCCCACCTTGGTCTTCAATTTTTTGTTGTGCCCTTATAGAATTCAAGTTAATGACACCAAACTATGTAGGATATTAAAAACGGACCTCGATAGTACAATATTACAAAACAATCTGGATAAGATGTCAGAATGGGTGAGATACTTGGCAAATGAGATTTAATGTTGATAAATGTAAAGTAATGCACCTAGGATGGAGTAATCCTATAGCTGCATATACATTAAATGGAAGTAAACTCTGGACTACAGAACAGGAGAAGGACTTGGGTATTCTGGTTACAAGTAATTGGAGCAGCAGCACTCAATGTCAAGCAGCAGCTGCTAAAGCAAACAAGATTTTAGGGTGTATAAAAAGAGAGATTAGATCAGGTGATCTCAATGTAGTGTTACCCCTCTATAAATCCCTTGTAAGGCCACATCTGGAATATGGGATTCAGTTTTGGGCTCCACATTTTAAAAAGGACATTCAGAAGTTAGAGTCAGTTCAAAGGCAGGTAACTAGACTACTACAAGGAATGGAAGGCCTCACATATGATGAGAGGTTGGAAAAGATGGATGTGTTTAGCTTAGAAAAAAAGACGTCTCAGAGGAGATCTCATTTATATGTATAAATACATGTGTGGTCAGTATAAAGGACTGGCACATGACATTTCTTCCAAAGACAATACTAAGGACCAGGGGGCACTCACTGCAAGTGGAAGAAAAGCGATTCCAGCAGCTAAATAGGAAAGGGTTCTTTACAGTTAGAGCAGTCAGACTGTGGAATGCCCTACCACAAGAGGTAGTAATGGCAGATACTATAACAACTTTTAAAAAGGCTGGATGATTTCCTCAGTACACACAACATTGTCGGTTATAAATGATTTAGTGACAAAATATATAATTGGTGGAGAAAGTTTGAACTATATGGACCTAGGTGTTTTTTTTCAACCTATGTAACTATGTAATGTCTGTGTCCAGATGTTTCAGCTTTTACACTGCTTTTATAAGAACATATTCTGTACAAATAACTAACTATCTCTTGGTGCCTGATCTCAATTTCTTTAGGGGGACTGCTGTAGAGTCCTGTCATGACATCACATTAGAAAAAAATACACTGTGCATAGTACAATAAACAAAAATATCGACACAGCACTTTTGATTTTGCTTTACTTTTTAATAAACTGAACTTTAAGATCTAAGATTTCTTTCTATGCATACAAAAGGCCTTTTTCTCTGAAATATTGCACATAAATTTGTCTAAATCTGTGTTAGTAAGTCATTTTCATTTGCAGAGATGCAGATTAGACAGAATGATAATTGCACAGGTGTGCCTTAGGCTCGCCACAATAAAAGGCCACTCTAAAATTTACAGTTTTATAACACAGCACAATGACACAGATGTCGCAAGTTTTGAGGGAGGGTGCAATTGAAATGCTGACTGCAGAAATGTCCACCAGAGCTGATTCCCATGATCTGAATGTTCACTTCTCTACCATGAGCCACCTACAAAGGCATTTCAGAGAATTTGGCAGTACATCCCACAGGCCTCACAACCACAGACCATCTGTAACCACACCACCCCAGTGTGACGCCCCTGAACTATTCAGGTCTTCACAGGGTACTGCACAAACTGCCCATCCTGTGCAGTATTCAACCCCCCATGGTTCTGGGTCTCTATCCTGCAGTACTTCCTCCACCAGCATTCACAAATCCTAGATACACTTTGCACCACACCTGTCAGGCACACCAGTGGGCTGCTTAAGCAGGAATTGGGCCGCCCACATAGGGGTCAGACAGGGAGGTGGGAGGTGTCAAGTTCAGTTCAGTAGTAGCCTTCGAGCTGAGAGGAGCTCTAAGGAAGCTGGGAGTTGGAGCTCCCAGAGGAGAAGTAAACTAGGTTGCAGACGGTGGTCTGGACCTAGAGGAGTCGGACCCCCGGTCGCAGGGGATTGAGGCTAGGTGCCTGGAACCCGTCAAGGAGGACAGTCAGCAGCATGGTCCTATCACCGGTCAGGTACCGAAAGCACGTCAGGGTCCACGGACCCTAGGTCGGGAAGAAGCTTCAGGCGAGCCAGCAATTAACCTCTGGAGGACAGGGCCTTTATGGACTGTTCCCACCCAGCTCAGAGATCGGGGGCACTAGCGCAACAAGGGGGATAGGGCTTTCCTACTAAGCGTCCCACTGAAATCCCAAGCGTGAGCTCCTGAGAGCAGGCTCCTTCACTTAGCCATAGTGGGGAGCGGGGCCTGGAAAGCTCCAAGCTACCGGGCTACAACGGACAATCTAAACTTTTGTGCCAGGAGGCAGGTTACGGACCACCGGCAGTGCTGCAGGGGACAGGACCCGGACGAACTCCCCTCAAGAGGCAGCGGTATTCAGAGACTTGGTTTACCCTGTTGTCAGTGACTGCTTCATTGCTGAGTGAGTACCCGACTGACCCCTGCACTACGTCCCAGCAACGCCATCGAGAATCCCGGGGCCTACCCCTACCCATGGAGGGTAACGTCATCTTGCTGCCCCACTCCATCACCCTGGGTACTCCCAATTTCCGTACA
Source organism: Anomaloglossus baeobatrachus (assembly GCF_048569485.1). Taxonomy (NCBI): domain Eukaryota; kingdom Metazoa; phylum Chordata; class Amphibia; order Anura; family Aromobatidae; genus Anomaloglossus; species Anomaloglossus baeobatrachus. The sequence goes on along the minus strand of NC_134353.1, from coordinate 486,571,615 downwards.
CCACAGGTGGTGTCACGAGCTATACTAAATCCCCTGTAAATACTCCCTTTTCCATTTGAGTGTGGCCTCTTGCCCCCGGGTCCGGAGACCCTCGAGCCACGAGTAATCACCACCCCCGGATCCGAGCGGTTCCGTCCTCTGCAGGGGCGGCACACCAGGACCTCAGCATCCATAATCTTCACCTCCAAGATCATCTGAGACCAGCGTCCTGGACAGTTGCTGCAACAATCGATTTGCATAACCAAAGAATTTCTGCACAAATTCTCAGAAACCATCTCAGGAAAGCTCATCTGCATGCTTGTGGTCCCCATCAGGTTCACCACCTGATTGCGTTTCATTGTTATAACTGACTTGAGTGCGCAAATTCTCACATTTAATGATGTCTTGCATATTTGAGAGGTGTTCTCTTTACTGTACAGTGCAGATGGCAGACCATACTGTATGGAAGGCGCAGTGTGGGTGAGTGGTTTGCTGATGCCAACTTTGAGAATCGTGTGGCCCATGGTGGTGGTGGGATTATGGTATGGGCAGGCATATGTTATGGACCACAAAAAAAGGTGCATTTTACTGATACAATTTTGAATAAACAGAGACATTGTGACGAGATCCTGAGGCCCATTGTTTGTAATATTATTGTATGTACTGAGGATTTCGATTGCGTTAGGGCAATGACAACCAGAGACGGGTTCTTGGTGCAAAGACGTTTTATAATATGTAACCACAATATGTACACAGGACAGAATATACACAGTAGAACATAAACACAGTAAATACCTGCCGGGTTCAGAGCAAAGGGGAATTCCCGGGACCGCGCACCGGACTCCCCAGGGAGACCACCAGGAGCGAACCCCTATACAGGGGCTGTCTGGCAATCACCCCAGAAGGCCTAAATGCGCAGCAGCCGGGACACGAAAGGGCAACAGGTATAGTCCAAAAAATGTCCGTACGTGATGTGAGTCCTAGGGTGGATATGAAACGGAAGGGACCGGGCAGAAGTGCCGACCAGAGACGGCAGACAGAGTCCGAGCACAGCTTGATGAGACAGGTGAAGTCCAGAGCTGGTGTCGGGTGTTTCAACAGGATGCAAACAGCAATCAGGAGATGAGAGCAGCAGGGCAGGAGTACACAGGAAGCAGTATACTCAGGCAACTAGACAAAGCTTAGGGGCGGGCTTTTAAACAGATGAACAGGAAGTAGGGCAACAGAACAGAAAACTCCATGTTAACAAAGGGCAAGATCCTTCAGAGGAAAACTGGAAATCCCGAAACTCTGACAGTTCCCCCCCCCCCCCCCCCCCCCAGAAACGGCCTCAGAACAGACCAGGGCCAGGCTTGTCCGGGTACCTCCGATGAAACTGAGAAACCTGCCGGGGCGCTCGGATGTTACCCACAGGTTCCCAGGAATCATCCTCGGGGGAGTACCCCTGCCAACGTACCAGATACTGAAGCCGATGCCGATGGAGCCGGGAGTCAATAATGTCCTCAACCACAAACTGCTCCTGGCCATCAACCATCACTGGTGGAGGAGGAGGTACGATACGACCTTGAAACGTATTAGGGGAAACTGGTTTCAGCAGAGAAACGTGAAAGACCGGGTGTACCTTTAAATTGTGCGGCAACCTCAGCCGACAGGCCACAGAGCTCACTATCCCGGTGATCTTGAACGGACCAATGAATTTCTGCCCCAGCTTCTGCGAAGGAACACCTAGTTTCAGATTCTTGGTGGATAACCACACCGAGTCCCCTACCTTATGCATGGGTGTCTGTTTCCGGTGAGTGTCTGCCGACTTCTTGTAACGCTCCTGACCCGAAGCCAAAGAGTCCTTTAAAACCTACAGATTCCGTTGTAGCTCCGTCAATCTGTCCTCCACCGCTGGCACCGAAACCGCCACTGGTGACCTAGGCAAAATATTCGGATGGTAACCCAAGTTAGCGAAAAAGGGTGTTACCTTAGTGGAGCTGCTCTGAGTGTTGTTATACGAGAACTCCGCCAAAGGAAGCAGCTGCAACCAATTCAAGTCCTGCAGATGGCTGACATAACATCGCAGGTACTGCTCCAGGGTTTGATTAGTCCGTTCGGTTTGCCCATTTGTCTGGGGATGGTATGCAGAAGACAAACAGACATCAATATGGAGTGCCGAACAAAACCCTTTCCAGAACTTAGAAGTGAACTGCACGCCCCGGTCAGAGATGATCTCATCCGGTACCCCATGCAACCGAAATATATTCTGGATAACCAAATCCACTGTCTCTGCGGCTGAGGGAAGACCGGTACATGGAATAAAGTGAGCAGCCTTTGTCAACCGATCCACTACCACCAAAATGGTATTGTTACCGCCCGAGGCGGGCAACTCCACAATAAAATCCATTGAGATGGATTCCCAAGGGCGAGATGGTACGGGTAACGGTTGAAGGAGTCCCGTAGGAGCCACACGAGGGACCTTGCACCGGGCACAAACCACACATGAGTGGACATAGTCTTTCACATCCTTTAAACAGGTAGGCCACCAGAAAAAACTACTCAGAAATTCCTGTGTCTTCTGTACCCCCCTATGACCTGCCAACACGGAGTCATGGACCAACTTGAGAACCCGAAGTCTTACAGCCTCCGGGACATAAATACGTCGCTCTCTCAACCACATACCATTCCGAAGGACAAGAGTCACATCATTCGGGGGGGGCAGCAAGAAATACGTCACCATCATAGGCCAGCTTGATGTCCTTCCACAAGTCCTGGTCCCGGATTACTCCAACAAAATTGGCATCTGATAAAACGGTCTGAGACGGGGTTCCAGGCACGGAGTCCATGGCGTGGATTCGGGACAAGGCATCGCCTTTCCTATTACGTGACCCTGGATGGTATGTAACGATAAAATTGAACTGGCTAAGGAACAGGCTCCAATGGGCTTGCCGTGGAGACAGGCACCTGGCAGATTTAAGGAATTCTAGGTTACGATGGTCTGTGAGAACTATCACTTGTTGCGCTGCTCCCTGTAAGTGGTGTCTCCATTCCTTAAAAGCAGAAATAATCGCCAACAATTCCTTGTCCGCAATGTCAGTTCTTTTCTGCAGGGGACAACCGGCGAGAAAAGAAAGCACACGGGTGCAAGAGACTCTTGTCCCCAGTCCTTTGTGAAAGGATAGCCCCTAATGCATAATCGGAAGCATCGACTTCCACAATAAAAGGGAGTGCGGGATTCGGGTGTATTAGTATTGGCGCTGAGGTAAAACAAACCTTGAGACGATTGAAAGCTTCCTGGGCCTGGACTGACCACACAAACTTCTGCCCCTTTTTGGTTAACAGAGTGATAGGACGGACGATCTCTGAAAAGTTGCGGATAAAGCGTCTGTAAAAGTTAGCAAAACCGACAAAGTGTTGTACCTCCTTGATGTTTCCCGGTTCCGGCCAGTCTAGAATTGCCCGTATCTTGCCAGACTCCATGTTCAGTCCCTGAGGAGAGATGACATATCCTAAAAATTGTATATTTGAGCAATGGAATTCGCCCTTCTCCAGTTAAATATACAGGTGGTTATCCCTCAGACAGGTAAGTACTGTCTTGACGTGCTCCTGGTGTTCCTGTAGGGAATCAGAAAAGATCAAGATATCATCCAGGTAAATCACCATGAACTGGTCCATTATATCCCTAAAAATATCGTTGACTAGGTGTTGGAAAGCTGCAGGGGCGTTACAAAGTCCGAAAGGCATCACTAGATACTCATAATGTCCATACCGACATCTGAACGCTGTTTTCCACTCGTCCCCGGGACGTATGCGGAGTAGATCATATGCCCCACGGAGATCCAATTTAGTAAATATTTTGGCCTGTTGTACTCTCTCCAATAGTTCGGGAATCAACGGTAACGGATACCGGTTCCGGATGGTTATCTTATTTAGTTCCCGGTAGTCGATTCAAGGTCTCAGAGTCCCCTCTTTCTTTTTCACGAAAAAGATGGGTGCCCCTGCTGGTGAGGTAGAAGGTCGAATAAATCCCTTGGCTAGGTTTTCATCGATGTAATCTTTTAGTGCTTGTAACTCAGGTGCTGTCAACGGGTAGACATGACCAAACGGGATCTCTGCCCCTGGGAGTAAGTCTATGGGACAATCTTATGGTCTATGCGGGGGAAGCCGATATGCCTTTTTTTTGTCGCATATATCAGCAAAGTCATTATAAACCGGGGGTAGAACAGGTATCTGTACAGTGCCCTCCGCATTCGGTGTTACTGGAACCGGTACAGTTGGACTAATGGTCTGACCACTCTGGGGTGGGAAGGATATTTCTTTAGCCTCCCAATCGATGATGGATTTGTAGACCGCAGCCAAGGAATTCCTAAAATTATCGGAAAATGGGGAGAAGAAATCAACATGAAAACAAGGGTCTCCTGCTGACCTGGTTTCATCACACATTCAAGAGGTACTGTCTCCCGATCAACTGGTCCGGAAACTAATGGAGAACCGTCTACCATCTCCATGGTAACCGGTGAGGATCTTTGTTGAGTCTGGATACCGTGTTTCCTGGCAAAAGAAGAGTCCATGAAATTTCCCCCTGCCCCAGAGTCTATCATAGCAGATGTAGGAATTAACTGTCCCTCCCACCGTATCTGAATGGGAAGCGAGCAATGGGTGTATTTCCCTTCTTGGTCCTTAGGTGAAGTTGACATCAATGTCGAGGGAAATACCGCATCCAGGTGTAAACTTGCCTCAGAGATATCGGACTCTGCGTCCGTGTTGTCACACTCTGCCATTGCTGCCAGTACCTTATTCGGGCGATTTGGACGTTTTGGGCAGTCAATCAGAAAATGGTCCGATTGACCACAATAGAAACACAAACGCTCACGGAGCCGATGTTCACGACGTTCGTTGGTCTCTCGCCTTTGTAGAGAGTCCACTTGCATAGGAGCATCCTCGGCCTCTCGTGGCGTCTTGTGAGCGGTTTCTCTAGAAGGAAACGCAAAGTTGGTTACCCGGTTTACAGCTGCCCATTTTTCCTGTCTGCGTTCAGTCAAGCGGGTATCGATACGCACACAGTTTTGGAGAAACAGTTCAAAATCCTGTGGAGATTCGGCACGAGCTAACTCGTCCTTGATGGTACCGGACAGACCATTTCTGAAAACTGACAATAGCGCATTGTTTCCCCAGTCGGTGTCTACCACTAACCTTTTGAACTCAGTGGCGTATTCAACGACAGACCGCTTTCCCTGACGTAAGGAAAGCAGAGCCGATTCAGCGGTAGCACGGCGATTAGGATCATCAAACATTTGCGCCATTGCTGTTAAAAAGTCATCCAGGTTATTTAAACGGATATCATGATTCTCAATCATAGGATTAGCCCAAGCCAGTGCTCGTGAGGTTAACAACATGATTATACATAACACTTTTGACCGGTCAGACCAGTAATAATCAGCATGTACATCAAAAAACAGTATACACTGGTTAACAAACCCACGGAACTGACTTCGATCACCACTGAAACGAAATGGAGGTAACCTAGGCAGCTGATACGGATGTAGCGGGGGTGGCTTCCTGAGCCTTCATTCTGGATTGCAAATCCTGAATAGCCGGACCCAGTACCTGGTGATCATGGCCCAGCTGTACCTCCACATCTCTAAGCTTAGTTTGCACCGCCTCCAGCTCCTGCTGCAAGGAGATAATCATGGAGAAAAGCTGATCTACTCGTGTCTCAGTCATTGCCCCAGCGAAATCCTCTTATTGGCCTGAGTATAATGTAATACTATTGTATGTACTGAGGATTTCGATTGCGTTAGGGCAATGACAACCAGAGACAGGTTCTTGGTGCAAAGACGTTTTATAATATGTAACCACAATATGTACACAGGACAGAATATACACAGTAGAACATAAACACAGTAAATACCTGCTGGGTTCAGAGCAAAGGGGAATTCCCGGGACCGCGCACTGGACTCCCCCAGGGAGACCACCAGGAGCGAACCCCTATACAGGGGCTGTCTGGCAATCACCCCAGAAGGCCTAAATGCGCAGCAGCCGGGACACGAAAGGGCAACAGGTATAGTCCAAAAAATGTCCGTACGTGATGTGAGTCCTAGGGTGGATATGAAACGGAAGGGACCGGGCAGAAGTGCCAACCAGACACGGCAGACAGAGTCCGAGCACAGCTTGATGAGACAGGTGAAGTCCAGAGCTGGTGTCGGGTGTTTCAACAGGATGCAAACAGCAATCAGGAGATGAGAGCAGCGGGGCAGGAGTACACAGGAAGCAGTATACTCAGGCAACTAGACTAAGCTTAGGGGCGGGCTTTTAAACAGATGAACAGGAAGTAGGGCAACAGAACAGAAAACTCCATGTTAACAAAGGGCAAGATCCTTCAGAGGAAAACTGGAAATCCCGGAACTCTGACATTGTTGTACCATTCATCCACGACTATCACCTAATGTTGCAGCATGATAATAAACAGCCACATGTTGCAAGGATCTGTACACAATTCCTGGAAGCTGAGAACATCCCAGTTCTTGCATGGCCAGCATACTCAATGAACATGTCACCCATTGAGCATGTTTGCGATGCTCTGGATCGGTATATATGCGTAGCACCCACGGGGCAAGGGGTTGAATTACTCGTCACCAGGCTGATGATGTCGGGTCTGGAATGTGACGAGTGGCCCTTGCCCGGATTTGTGGCCCCGAGGTGTACAATAAAAGGGAGGAGAAAGGAGGATGGGAATGACGATGAGGATGTTGGGAGTTGTCTTGTGACGCCATCTGTGGTATGCAGCCAGGGAATAGCTGTCGCTGCTGTCGCAGTCCTCTGGGGCAATTGGTGTCACATCTAAGGTAGTTCAGCTTCCCACAGGTGAAGCTAGGCCCCAGGGATGATGATGGGGTGGTAGTCTATGGTGTTGTACACTGGGTTGCAGGGCTGAGGACGCCGACAGTAACTGGACAACACAGGCCGGTAGTTTCCTTTACCTTTTACTAGTCAGATGTTATGGTCCCAGGTTACAGTGGTCCAGTCAGCAGTGAGGAATCTCTTCTTTACCAGGTATGTTGGAGTCCTTCCTTAATGTGCTCTGAATGTGGGTCACTGTGGCCTGAAGCAGCACAGCGTCCCTCTTCCTAGATGTGATTTGCTTTGTCCCTTGTGGCGGGCAGCACAAGCTGGATGTAGGGCCCGTTTCTATTTCTGAGGCCCTGGGCTCTATTGTGCTACTTCGCCTTGGGAGTCTCTGATGGGCCCGGTGATGTGGAATCTCCTGCCCTCCGGGTTTACTGCTGGGCCATTTGCACCCAACAGTCGAGGACCACGGTGTCCTGATTCAGCGTTCGGTCCTGGAAAGCTTGCAGACAACTCTCTAATAGCGACCATCCTCTTTTACTGCTACTAGAGTTCTGAGTTTTCTCTTCCTGTCCCTCTCTCTAACCCTTCCCCAGCCCAGAATTCACAGGGAAGCTCACCCCAAACAGAACTTGAGCTCCCCCTTTTGGCCTGGATTAGGAAGTGCTGCGTGTAATTGTGTGACGCCCCTGAACTAGTCAGGGTGTCACAAGGTACTGCACTCCTTTGTCTTTTGGTGCAGAGCTCAACCCCCACCTGGTTCTAGGATCCTAACCTTTGGTATTGCTCCATCAGCATTCAAATCCTAACCACACCTCACACCACACCCTGTCAGGCACACCAGTGGGTGGTCTATCTGTAACAGGGACACCCGCCTAAGGGTCAGGCAGACTGGTGGGAGGGGCTGAGTCAGAACAGTGGTAGTCCTCAGAGAGTGAGGTGTTGTGAATACATTTTCCAGTTTGGGGCTCCCTCTTGTGGTCAGTGCTGGTGGTGCAGTTGATGTGTGGAATGAAAGCCACACACCTGTGGAGGACTGGCAATCAGGGTCAAATTGGGCTATCTAACTGAGTAGTTTGCTCTTGTTACTTGCCAGTGGTCAACATCTCCTTTGTGTTAAGGACATTCTGTAACCAGCTCTGCTCACTACCAGTACTCCTCTCAGATAAGTGGTCTTTGTACCTCTGCTGTTTGTTTTCCACTTTCTTGTTGTTTTTTCTGCTTTAATACTAAGGCTTGATTCCTATTTTGTCTGTGTGGAGTTCTTGGTGGAATGGGATAATTTCCTGCTGGGAGTGTCTGTATACTTAGCTCCTTGATTCTGCAAGGTATTGTTTTGTCATGCTTGGTATTAATTCAGTCCCTCATCTGTATTAGTGTTTTCGGATCCCAGTAACATCAGAGTGCTGATACAATGGGGGAGAGGTTGTATGACCTCAGGATTTTTCCATATCAGAAGTGCTAGTATATATTAGGGTTTTTACGGCTGAAGACAGTTGCTCTTTCCTATCCTTTCCTATAAAGATAGTTTGGGCTTCACCTTTGCTGAAATCTGTCTTTTCTGGCTTTGTATTGTGTTTTCTATATCACCGTAGCCTTTACATGTTAGGGGCTATCTATCTATCTTTGGGGACTACTACGAGGCAGATTAGCTTTCTTAGATTTCTATCTGTGAGAATATTTAGTTCTCCGGCTGTGTCGAGACAATTAGGTCATCGTAGGCTCGCCCCACAGCTAGTGTTAGTTGTGTGTCAGGATTAGGTCTGCAGTCCGTTAAGTTTCCAACCACTCTGTTACCTTTTTGGGATTCCGCATTTTTTGATCCTCCTCAGTCCCTGAATCATAACAGTGAGGAGCTAGGGGGAGTTGGAGCTCCCTGGGAGACGTTAGCTAGGTCGCAGACAGTGACCCGGAGACCCGGTCGCAGGGTATTAGAAAGGGGTGCCAGACTTAGTTTGGGAGAACAGTCGGCAGCGGAAAGTCTAGTAACCGAACCGGTACCAAGCACGGCGGAGTACTGGACCCTAGATCAGGGATTAGCTTCATGCAACCTGGTTACAAAAAGAGGGGGAGGAAGGGCACCGCCTACTGGGATCTCCGGGTATACAATTAAATATGCCAAGAAAGAAAAAGAATATACCCACAGAGGGATCACCAAAAAACAATTGTAAAAATAGAAAATCTTTATTACAAATAGGAAGACATATGGAACTCCATACTGGGAGTGAACACACAATGAACAATTAAAAACATTTAAAACATACACAGATCCCCTAAGCCAAAGCACATATGGGATAAATACTAGATAGATAAATATTGTACCACACCCTTAACAACCAACAATCTTATGGCTTGCTATATCATATACATAATGATGTTAGTCATGAAAAAATGATATACCTTATATCAGCAACACAATAATCAAGGTTGACAGCACTTATAGGCACAAAAAAAAACAAAAAAAAACAAAAAAACAACTTCATAGACATGTGAAGGAATTGTATAGCATCTATAATACAAAGGCAATTCCTATGGATCTTTCAGACCATAGGGACATATAGACAGGAACCCTGAATAAGGCTTGGCTGTATTCGATAAGATGTGTAAGCGAGGTTCAGCATACCACTCCTGCACCGAAAATGATAGTAATAGAGCAAATATGATATATTTGACCAGTACAAAATGCTAAAATAGGACAGAACCCCGCTTAAACAATCATTCCTAAAGGCTAATGCATCTAGTTGGAGCATACACACAGCACATAAGGCATAAGGTAACTAGCACATGCAGAAAATGCACAATGAATACATGCTGTTTGCTGTGTGGGCCGATCAAAGAAAAAAAAAAAAAATTGCCAAACAGCCTCTTCAGCCGCCCAGGTATAATAAGGTCCCAACTCACTGTCCTAGTTTACCACAGAGCAAAAGCCAGGTTGCAAGGAAGGGTGGGATGCTTTGGCAAAGTTACCCCACGCGTATCGCCCCCAAACAGGAGGCTTCCTCAGGGGAAGAAAAATAGACAGTGTGCAGTCCAGAGTGTGTCCTATTTAAGTCACAGAGCAAATTAGATAATCACTCACCAGCCTGCAGCTTTGGGAGGTGCAGTGTTATGGTATACAGCGTTTTGTTTTGTTTTGTTTTTTTCTTTTTTTCTCTTTTCTTTCTTTTTCTCCTTCTTGTGCATGGCGGCCGCCATTTTGGCCGAATCACATGATTCGGCTGCAAATCCCCTCCAAGTCTCTACGGCGCATGCGTCCTCCGGACGGTACTAATCTTAATCAAAACTTATCTTACTTAAGTGTGCAGGTCCTTATAAGTAGAACATGACTGTATATGAATAGAAACTACAGTTTTTTGCAAAGTAAATTAGTTTACATATAAGTATGATGAATCAAATTCGGCGGCGCATGCGCACTAGCAATTTATTGGGACTTAGTGCATAGCTTGTAATGTCACGGCACATCTTCACATCAAGTGCCGGTAGCCACCACCAACAGGACCCCAATAATATAGGGTGTTTGTTAATACTTATTTGGCGGCCCCAATATGCAATAGAGTATTAAACATTAAACCCCACGATATATAGGTAAAGTTAATCCAATTCTGGCCGAGTCACATGATTCGGTCCAGGACCCTCCCCACAACTATATACAGCATGCGTTTACAAGGACGCTATATTCGCAGTCCAGACTCATAATGCTCAAATATACAAGTCCTTGCAGATAGAGCGCAGTGATATACGGATGGAACAATACATTTATTGGGTAAAATGACTTTACAGAGATAAGACATATCACACTCGATGGTGCATGCGTACTAGCAGTATATTCAAACTTAGAATGTGGCTTAAAATGTCACAGTACCCTTGTACTGGAACTGCTAATAGCCATCACCAGGAATCCCTAATGGTACATAAAGCTTGTTAATGCTCATTTTCCAGCCCTACTCCAAGTGTACAGAATATTGTAGGTAACTTCCAAAAATGTGTAAATAGAGTTAATATATTTTAATAGTAGCTGATAAAGCATATCAGGCTCCATAGCGCATGCATGATAATAGACTATTAAAACTTAGAGCATAATTTAGGATGTCACAGTACAACTGTATAAAAGATACCGGTGACCACCACCATAAATCCCCAGTAATGCAAAATACTTATTGATGTTCATTTTACAGCCCCATATCAAATGTATAGGGTATTGGACATAGCACCCAATAATATATAGATAAAGTTGGTATAGTTCTGCTCCAAAAAGGTGCAGTTTATCATCTTGTACATCATATGCGTCATATCATCTTAGTTGAAATTCTGTGCCTAGCTAATAATAACACCGCATGCCGTGTACAGGGGGTGCCAGTTGCCAATCCTGCAAGGACCTAGTCAGAAGGGAGGCTTGTTGTATTGCCCCATTGTACCCCTCAAATAGAACAAATATTTTATGACTCAGTTGCAATCCGATATTGCTCAGAGTATGTTCTAATACAGCACTAGCCATGGCAAAAAAAACCAAAAAAAACCAAACAAACAAGAAATGTTACGCAGTCCACAATGCTAATCTTACATGGTTAATAGAGCATCCAAGGCTCAAGAACACAAGAAATATTGTCAGCTAACCCTGACACAGGCACACAAATGAATATAGCCAAGAGGGAATTCAATTATAATGTCCAGAATAGTATCCCATTGCTGAGGTTCAAGTTTCGGAGTCTAAAGGACCGTACATTAACATCAAGTTGTCCAGAATACACAGGGGCGTGTCCTCTGATATGCTATTCCCCATTCGAGGCTCCAAGGTCCACACTCCTATGACAGGTCCTTCTGTTCCAGCTGTCCTCATTCAGTCCAGAATGCTGGAAAAAGTTCATCTTCACCCTTTCCATGGACAGGAACTAGCTTCTATAGGTATAAATACACGATCAATAGAGTGCTTCCAGGGCCACCAGGTTATTTAGAAGACCTCAGTTACTAAACGGTAAAGAACAAAAAAATTAAGAATTAATATATGGTCCTGGATCACAGATCTTTATAGAAACCAGTATATAACAACTCCTCATTTAGTCCATGTGGAGCCAGACTTCTGAGGTTGTAGATCCAGTTGGACTCCTTCTGTAATAGTTCTTTAGCGGGGTTTCCTCCCCTAATGCCTGTTTTGACTGAATCGACAACCATCACCTTCGCGTTGGTATAACGACCCTCATGATGTGTCAAAAAATGCGAGGCCACTGAGGTAAGTATTTTCCCTTTCTTTAAATCTGCATTAGCTGTATTTATATTGGAGAAATGTTGTTGGATTCTCTTTCTTACCTCTTGGCTTGTCTGGCCTACATACAACTTTGGGCAGTCGCAGATGAGTACATATATCGCATTTCTGGAACGGCAGTTAAAATAGGAGCTGCTGGAAATCCGCCTGGGAAAAATTGATAAAAGAGCATGATCACTTGCTTGCATGTACGGACATACTGAGCATTAGCCACAGGGAAAGGTGCCTCTCAATCTGGTACCCGTTCCCAGGCTCTGTACCGGTCTCTTAAAGTGGCTACTGGAGAGAATGCCTCCCAGATTTCAGGCCCTCCTTGCCACCAGACTCGGTTTTTCTTCCAAGAAAGGGACCAATTTTCTATCACTGCGTAGAATGTCCCAATTAGATTGAAAGAGTCCATACAGGTCCTGCCACTGATTATTAAATGCGGTGATCATACTCACTGTTCCTCCCCTTTGTCGTATTTTTGGTTGTAGTAGAGTCTCCCGTGTTAGGGCCTTGCAGTCCTGCAGGGCACCTGAAACCACGTTCTTTGGGTACCCCCTCTTCCGAAATCTATTGGACAGATCAAGAGCATGTGACTCAAAGTCATTAGGCTTGCTGCAATTCCTTTTAACTCGCATAAATTGGCCCTTCGGAATACCATTTTTTACGTGGGCCGGATGGAAACTGTTGTAATGAAGCAGGCTATTTGTAGCCGTAGGCTTGCGGTATAAAGTAGTACAGATTCTGTCTTCCTCTCTGGACACTCGAAGATCCAAGAATTCAATTGAAACCTGTGAGATGCTCGAGGTCAGCTTGATGTTTAGATTGTTATTGTTCAGGGTGAGTATAAAATCCTCACATTCTTCCACTGTGCCAGACCAGAGGAACAGTATGTCATCAATGTATCTGTACCATCTAATGACATTGGTTTTGAAATTGTCCATAGTATAAACTTGTGTCCCCTCCCACCACCCTAAAAAGATATTAGCATAAGGGGGCGCACAGCATGCCCCCATTGCTGTGCCGGACGTCTGGCGATAGTAGGTCCTATCAAACAAAAAATAATTCTTATCCAAGACTAGATGGAGTAAGTCTAATAGGAAAGAGTCATGCTTTCTGTTGCCGGTTGTCTTTCGATCCAAAAAGAAGGAGACCGCCTGTAAGCCCAGGGTGTGTCGGATTGAGGTGTAAAGTGACTCTACATCCAAGGTGACCAAAAGGGTATTAGGGGGAACACTAAGACTAGCCATCTGCTCTATCAGGTGTGTGGAATCCCTGACATATAAAGGAGAGGATTGCGCCAATGGTTGTAGGTAGAAATCTATATACATGCAAGGTCTTTCAAATAAACCACCTATTCCTGAGACTATCGGCCTACCAGGAGGTTCCGGTCTACCTTTGTGAATTTTAGGTAGCATGTAAAAGGTTGGTGTGACCGGATACCTTGTGGTGAGGAATTTCCTCTCTTTCAGAGATATAATGCCTTGGCCATGGGCTGCAGAGGTAAGTTTATCCAAACTTTTTTTGAAGGTGACTGTGGGGTCTGAGGGCAAGGCTGTGTAACACTCACTATTTGAAAGTTGTCGTTTAGCCTCTCTGACATACATGTCTGTTGACCAAAGGACAACGTTACCTCCCTTGTCCGCTTCTTTTATAAGAAACTCCTTGTTCTCTTTGAGTTTTGTTAGGGTCCGTCTTTCCTCTGATGTTAAATTGTTAGCCCTATTATTGTCTGGACGAAGACCCTCGATCTCTCTGCAGACTTTATTGAAAAAGATATTAATGGCCGGGCATAATGAAAACGGCGGAGTTGCCTGTGACAATAGCCGTCCAGAAAAAGGTATCTTCTTACCTTGCATATTTTCATTCTTTTCCAAGAGGCCCAAAAGATCTTCAAAGACTTGTCTGTCCTCAGGTGGCAGTGTATCCACAAGCTCTGGTTGGCTGTACAGATATTTAAACATGAGCTGCCTACAAAATAAATAGAGGTCCTTCGTTACTGTAAATTTATCAAGCTTGCTCATCGGAGCAAATGACAATCCCTTGGAGAGTAACGTACATTCCACCTTAGATAGTTGATAGCTAGAAAGGTTTACAATCTGCAAATCAAGTTCGTTACCTCCTACCAATTCCGCCTCCTGCTCCTTGTCTCCCTTTGTGGTGGGGTCTGCCATAGCCGATTCCTCCTGCCTCTCCTCCCTGGATTTGGGTTTCCGGCGACCCCTCCTGGTACGCCGTCCACGTCGCTTGAGTCCGTGGATAAAAAATCACTTGATGATGGTTCGGTTTGTCACCTTAGCTATGTTCGAAGCCTGGTTTATTGGTCGGCGTTTATTCCCGCGATGCGTCCACCTGAAGGCCCTATTCTCTGCGTAGTCACCCTTATCACGCTGAAATTTGTTTTTCTTTCCCTTAATAATGTCTTTTTCAAACACGTCAAGGATACTTTTCAGCCTGTTCTGGAAAGGGGTCACTACTGTTACAGTATCCAACTGAAGCAAAATATGCTCCTTGTTCTTAATTTCCTCCTTCAGTTCTATCAGGAGGGAACGGTCATGTTCAATTAACATGTCCATAAGAATAAAGGAACATGTTTGTAGACCCTTCTCCCAGGTAAGTCTGAACTGACCGTCAGTCTCCCAGGCTGGAAATATCTGAATACGTAATCCCCTTGGGGTGATTTTCAACTTCTTATATTCTTCTAGAGTCCTCACATTCCACCATGTCTTAACTACCCTTTTATGTAGATCAATTAATTCCTGCAAAAGCTGCTGGTTCTCATCACGTAAATCTGATGAGACACCTGCTACACTCGTATCTGAGGCTGTACCAAATATGTCCAAAGATTGATTGGACCAATATTGCTCTCTTGCTGCTAAGTCCATATGTTTGCAAAAATTATGCACCAATAAAGCACAATGTTACAAAGCAAAAAATAGTTTTGCTTAGGCGTGCCTCCTTCCAAGAACAGTGACAGAATGCACAAAAGGAACCACTGGTTACAAAAAGAGGGGGAGGAAGGGCACCGCCTACTGGGATCTCCGGGTATACAATTAAATATGCCAAGAAAGAAAAAGAATATACACACAGAGGGATCACCAAAAAACAATTGTAAAAATAGAAAATCTTTATTACAAATAGGAAGACATATGGAACTCCATACTGGGAGTGAACACACAATGAACAATTAAAAACATTTAAAACATACACAGATCCCCTAAGCCAAAGCACATATGGGATAAATACTAGATAGATAAATATTGTACCACACCCTTAACAACCAACAATCTTATGGCTTGCTATATCATATACATAATGATGTTAGTCATGAAAAAATGATATACCTTATATCAGCAACACAATAATCAAGGTTGACAGCACTTATAGGCACAAAAAAACCCAAAAAAAACAAACCAAAAAACAACTTCATAGACATGTGAAGGAATTGTTTAGCATCTATAATACAAAGGCAATTCCTATGGATCTTTCAGACCATAGGGACATATAGACAGGAACCCTGAATAAGGCTTGGCTGTATTCGATAAGATGTGTAAGCGAGGTTCAGCATACCACTCCTGCACCGAAAATGATAGTAATAGAGCAAATATGATATATTTGACTGTTAAAAAATGTACTCTTAAATATATTTTTCGTCAAATACGTAAAAGCGCATGAAAGAAAGAAACTTCAAAAATGTAAAAAATAAATGTATTTTATCTATTTAAAAATGGTTGCCAGGGTTCAGTTACAGAAAAGAAAAATAATATACTCTGATAGCTTATGTAAAAAGAGTTCATTTAGTCCATACTGAACAATGGGAAGTCTTTACCCATCTCTCTTTGGCTCCTGAATGGCAAGGCATGGGATGTCATCTCTTAGGCCGGACAGCGTGTCTTCATCTCTGCAGCCTCGAGTCTTCTCACAGCAGGCAATGTGGAGGAGCGAGCCAATAACCCCCTCCATCGTGTATTATATACCAGCTGCTCAATCCATATAGGGTGTTCTAGTGGAACATAGTTGAATATAGTTCCACATTACGTAACCTTCTGGAAGCTTCGGGAAGCTTCGGGAAGGATTTATATATATCCTTCCATGTCAGTACACAAGTATACTCAATATAGATATTTTAATACTTATCCCTTATAAAAACTTAATTAATAAACTATGCCCTCCAACATAAACAGAACTGTGAATTTATATGTCTTACTATAACATATTTGATAACTAGATGTATTAATTTTAATGCTTTTTAACAAACCCCCCTTGAAGCGGGTGGAGTAACCCCGAAAATTAATTAATACATCATTAAAATAACAAATCTTATTTCCTTATTTGGTGATAATGGATTAATATCAATAATAATGATGAATAATAATTAATTTGCATTATTCATGTTGTAAGTTCAATAATATAATAATGTGGATTCATGTTATGATAGGCCATGACTGATCAATCATATAAAAAAATATATATAACTATACTTCGCTAAACCTAAAAAGAAATGCAAAAACCAAATCCGGTCACCATATGATGTCCTCTGAGTTGATGTCTTCTTATCTCCGATGTAATCCGGCATAAACACAGTCTCTTAGAAATAAATCCTTTGATAAAAATGGATGGTTACCAATTTATACAGTCCCATATTGCGTTTATCATTGTTAGATCAAAGTCCATAAACTTTATTTTTTATTGCAAAGTCCATAGCCAATGTTGATAAACCACAGTTCATGAGTGTAGAAGAAGAATAGCAAAAGTCTTTGATGTCTGTGCAGTGTGATTTACACTAGTCACCTTTCATGCTGCCTGTTGTCAAATAACCCAGGAACAGATGTTAAGACGTTCTTGGTCAGCACGACAGGGGTTAACTTTAACACGTCCTTGCTCTTCTTAGTAACTTGAGGGAGGTCTTAATGCACAGACCATGTGTCATTGTCCATCTTGGAACCATAGGAGCACTATGTTTGAGATGCAAGCACGGTAAGTGTATTTTGCATGTTACACAGTCTTATTTGAGACGTTACCTTTTGGACCTTTTTGCAGAATCCCTTTTAACTTTAGGAAAAATATAAAGTCGTTTTATCTTCTATAATCTTGATTGAAGACTTCATTCCCTACCTAAATACCAAATATGGCAATAACTATCACTAATAAATGTCACAGCGTATCATAACTCTAATACTATAATACCATGTCATTATTATTATCGTAAAAGTATTAATATAATTGATACTCAGAATGATAAAATACTGCATAATGGTATAGACAATAGTATTTTCTTGTAATGACCTTTTTTGTCATTGGTGCATTACCCTTCCAAACCCATAGGTGGCAATGTGTTGAATGTAACCAAAATATAATATAAAATATGAAACAATATAATGTGTACCTATAACATGTATCATATTATAAATATGAAAGGCAACAATGTGGCTTATTAGTTAGATCATTTGTAAATTATAAACCAAAGCAAATAACCTTTTAGAAAAGACTGGATGATACCATCAAAACACAACAATACCCATTATAAATTATTATTGATTAAAAATATAATATATATTATTTGTAAATATAGGAAGGTAAACCTAGATGTACCTTAATCTTCCATCTTTATTACTCTAATTTAATTTATTTGATTTGTCTATTATTTATTAAATAACCTACTATAAGAAAATGTGTAACTATAAGTGATATTTCACCCTTATTGTGTTAACATACTAATATAAAAATAATGTATTACCAGGAAGTAAACAATTGTATATATTGATGAAGGAAGTATCTTTTCTTCCAAAAAAAATGGAACTTTTCCCTTTTAATATGATTCATATTTAATAAAGTAATATTCTTATATTAGATATTACTGAACTAAATATTGAAGTGTTTTCTCAATTGAGATATTTAAAATCTGAAGAAAAAAATAAAATTGTAGAATTAAGATTTTGATTAAAAATGTGAATATTAAATAATAATTAATATAAAAAATAGGAATAAAAAGAAAAATGAAAATCGGAATAAAAATAAAACTTGAAATAAAAATAAGGCCTTCTATGTATATAACACCTATGTCTTTAATAATACATAACCTTAATGTTACCAGATAACCTTATAAAATTACCAAACCTATCAGTAACCAATAAAAATAATTAAGTCATGTAACCTTGCAAATAATACACTTCTCTTAGTATATAAATGCATTCTGATATACTTTATATAAATGCATTATGATATACTTCAAATATACTTTTTTATTCCCAATTCTTCCTTTGTACTTGAAATATTAATTATTAAAGTATCCTGTAAACACATATATTTATCAAATATAAATGTGTGTGATTGAGACCAAACCTCTCCCTTTCAATATCATGAAATATGATATTATAAAAATTAATATGTTTAGATTAAATTAAATTCAAATTTGTGTTGTAAATCTTCAAGACCATTTATAAATATCACTTCCATTTTTGAAAAGAAAAATGATTTCCAATCTATGTACCAATAAAAAAAGTGACTAACACAAAAGACATAAAAAAAAATCAAAACGTTATAACCTTATTCTAGAATGTAACTCTTCAGAATAAACCCTTAATAAAAAATCCTAATATCTCTATACTAAAGAAATATGTCTAAGAATAATATATATATATATATATATTCGGTATAAATTCCTTCATTTATACTTATGTACTATAACTTATTATCTAAAAGTATACATACATATAATATAATATAATATAATATAATATAATATAACCTCGAAGTTAAAACAAAAATTCCCTTTTTTTTTTTTTTTCCTGGATCCAAGTACTCTGACTTTAGCATTTGCAGCTGCTCAGACAATCAATCATTCATAGACACATCTATGCACACAAGACTGTAACATATACTTTCACATAAAAACATTGACGGACACAAATCCCTGTATTCCCAATTATTCTATGCGCATTTCAAAGATTATGTTACTAATTTGAAGTACTTCTTGAAAAATACAAATTCCAATGTATTACATATTGTACATTTGACCATGGAACTGACAGACATTTATTATTAGCTTTAGTACATCAAGTCACATGCTCTAGTACGTGCAAGGAACACCATTCCAAAACAGCAAGCAGTTTTATACCACTCCAAAGCTCAGATTACATTTCTAATAACTCTAAAGAAGATATATATTCATTAAAGAAACATTAAAGTAATAGTTCTCTGGCAATTGGTACCTGAGGAAATAATAATATTAATCGTGCTTTCGCGATTAATCTTACCCAATAAAATATATGTTACCTGATTGAGGACAAGAACATATGTATAAATAAAAAGTTAATACTTCATCAATCTGCTTTACTGATAAATTCTGAGGGAAATAAAAGAATAAAATTATTATCATATTTATGATAAAAATGAAACACTTTGAATCTGTTACTTTCTCCTATTGTTTTATTTTAAATATTATTATTCATATACAGAGATCAAATTATTAATTTATAACATTAAACTATCATTTGACTAAATGAAAATATGACCTTGATTTACTACCACTACCTTTAATATATATATATATATATATATATATATATATATATATATATATATATATATATATATATATATATGTGTGTGCATAGATTCACTGTATATGAATAAACATATTTATCAAACAATAAAATTAATTTACCCAGAAATCCACTTTATTTAACTGAAGACCATACCTAATTTTTTCTTCAAAGATTCGATTTATTAGATTCCCTTTGAACTTATAGGAATCCCTGAACTTATGTAATTCAAGGTTTTCTCTTATTTGAGAGAGAATGTCTCTCTCTGAAAAACCACCCAGCTGTTGCTGGCTATCAAATCCTAACCCAGGGAAAGAATCTGTACAAGACACCTGTTTCTGGTTTTCAAAGCTTTTACTCATCATTTGTCTGGGATCCTCAATCCCAGTGATCGATCCCGTCACTGGTGACAAGGGTTTTTCCTGTGGAAAAAGACTTTTAGATGACAGAAATTGGGGTGGATTGTATGGTTTATAAAACGTATGCATCTTCCTCCGAATTGCATATACCCTGTCACAGAAATATCTGGATCTGGGAGACACTGTTGGTTTTTCACGGAAACTCTCCCTTTTCCGTGTTGGTTTTTCAGAATTAATTAATTTCTGTCTTGATTGACTTTGGCGACTTCTAACAAAATTGATAAATGTCGTACATTCGAATAGGGACTTTTTTTTTAATGCCACTGCACAGGCTGCATTATCAAGGAAATTAAATTTCTTGATGAATAAACGTATCATTCCATCCAATCTGACATTTGGAATGACCGCCCTATACAAACGTTCAAAAACGGACATAAATGAGAACGTACTCTCATTCTGTTCAATTTGTAATTCCTTCAACATCTCATAGTTTGGATCAGATTCATTCCTTGCACAGAAGATGAGATATTTCAGCCTTATGATATCGTTATCATTTGAACAATCAAATGTCTCATTGTCAGAAGACTTTTTTAATGCCAATTGTCTAAAGAAATGCTGAGGTAACCACATACGGAATAACTGATTCGTCTCACTATTGGTTAAATTTAACTTCTCGATGGAACTTTCAAATATCTCTGAATTTCTGCAAACATGTATTTTAGGATTATATGCGGGAATTAATTTGCATATGTCCAATACATTTTTTCTAAGTGTAATCCCTAACTTAGCCTGTTCTATTTTTAGAAACTGATCGTCGCCATTTTCTCTCTCCACGTGTCCTTCTCTGACAGCTTTCTGCCTGTGTCCCATTCTGGCTCCTCCCCCTTCTGGCTTCACTACGTCATTTCCTGCTTCTTTCTCAGTATCTTGAAAGACACCTTGATTAGGTAACACGTGTCTGTCGCCATTATCAAAATTCTGATTTACAAAATTACAGTCTAAATCATCTGACTGATCATTTACAACATTACAGTCAGAATTCACAATATCACTGACTGACATTCCAAGTTCTAAGCAGTCTTTGGATTTCTCTGTCACTAACTCTCCTGACAATTCAGGTTGTCTATTTCCACCATTTTTACACTTTTCTACGATTAACCTGTGAAAATCATAGACTAAATGACAGACATTTCTGATTTTCTGTTTCTCTCTATTAAAAGACCTTACACATTCTATACGTGAATTCTCAAGTTCACACTCCTCATAAAAGCGTAACCAAATCTCTTCTACATTAGAAATATCTGGATAAGTGAACTGAAGTTTACTTTGCTTAACATATGAAGAGATAAAATCCATTTTCTTACCTGAAATGATCAGATGATCTGATGGATGATCCTGTAAGACTTGATTCACCTTGTTCAGCACGTCCAATACTTCTTATGGACTGACTTTATCTTTCTTGCTCAAAAATACGTCAAAAGTTAACTTCTGTAACTTTGTAAAGACTTTAAAGTTCATTAAAAAAACATTCATGCAATCTTGACTTATACGTATTTCCTAGGTTCTGCGTGATTTTTTATAAATTGTCGATTCCTGATCCTTTGCAGGAGATACTGGACTTCGACCCCCCTTATGCAAAGTGAAGGAACAACAAAAACGTAAAAAATTACGAATGGGTGGCTCACCAAAATGTTAAAAAATATACTCTTAAATATATTTTTCGTCAAATACGTAAAAGCGCATGAAAGAAAGAAACTTCAAAAATGTAAAAAATAAATGTATTTTATCTATTTAAAAATGGTTGCCAGGGTTCAGTTACAGAAAGGAAAAATAATATACTCTGATAGCTTATGTAAAAAGAGTTCATTTAGTCCATACTGAACAATGGGAAGTCTTTACCCATCTCTCTTTGGCTCCTGAATGGCAAGGCATGGGATGTCATCTCTTAGGCCGGACAGCGTGTCTTCATCTCTGCAGCCTCGAGTCTTCTCACAGCAGGCAATGTGGAGGAGCGAGCCAATAACCCCCTCCATCGTGTATTATATACCAGCTGCTCAATCCATATAGGGTGTTCTAGTGGAACATAGTTGAATATAGTTCCACATTACGTAACCTTCTGGAAGCTTCGGGAAGCTTCGGGAAGGATTTATATATATCCTTCCATGTCAGTACACAAGTATACTCAATATAGATATTTTAATACTTATCCCTTATAAAAACTTAATTAATAAACTATGCCCTCCAACATAAACAGAACTGTGAATTTATATGTCTTACTATAACATATTTGATAACTAGATGTATTAATTTTAATGCTTTTTAACATTGACCAGTACAAAATGCTAAAATAGGACAGAACCCCGCTTAAACAATCATTCCTAAAGGCTAATGCATCTAGTTGGAGCATACACACAGCACATAAGGCATAAGGTAACTAGCACATGCAGAAAATGCACAATGAATACATGCTGTTTGCTGTGTGGGCCGATCAAAAAAAAAAAAAAAAAAATTGCCAAACAGCCTCTTCAGCCGCCCAGGTATAATAAGGTCCCAACTCACTGTCCTAGTTTACCACAGAGCAAAAGCCAGGTTGCAAGGAAGGGTGGGATGCTTTGGCAAAGTTACCCCACGCGTATCGCCCCCAAACAGGAGGCTTCCTCAGGGGAAGAAAAATAGACAGTGTGCAGTCCAGAGTGTGTCCTATTTAAGTCACAGAGCAAATTAGATAATCACTCACCAGCCTGCAGCTTTGGGAGGTGCAGTGTTATGGTATACAGCGTTTTGTTTTGTTTTGTTTTTTTTCTTTTTTTCTCTTTTCTTTCTTTTTCTCCTTCTTGTGCATGGCGGCCGCCATTTTGGCCGAATCACATGATTCGGCTGCAAATCCCCTCCAAGTCTCTACGGCGCATAAATCCTCCGGACGGTACTAATCTTAATCAAAACTTATCTTACTTAAGTGTGCAGGTCCTTATAAGTAGAACATGACTGTATATGAATAGAAACTACAGTTTTTTGCAAAGTAAAATAGTTTACATATAAGTATGATGAATCAAATTCGGCGGCGCATGCGCACTAGCAAAGTTTTCCACTTTCTTGTTGTTTTTTCTGCTTTAATACTAAGGCTTGATTCCTATTTTGTCTGTGTGGAGTTCTTGGTGGAATGGGATAATTTCCTGCTGGGAGTGTCTGTATACTTAGCTCCTTGATTCTGCAAGGTATTGTTTTGTCATGCTTGGTATTAATTCAGTCCCTTATCTGTATTAGTGTTTTCGGATCCCAGTAACAGCAGAGTGCTGATACAGTGGGGGAGAGGTTGTATGACCTCAGGATTTTTCCATATCAGAAGTGCTAGTATATATTAGGGTTTTTACGGCTGAAGACAGTTGCTCTTTCCTATCCTTTCCTATAAAGATAGTTTGGGCTTCACCTTTGCTGAAATCTGTCTTTTCTGGCTTTGTATTGTGTTTTCTATATCACCGTAGCCTTTACATGTTAGGGGCTATCTATCTATCTTTGGGGACTACTACGAGGCAGATTAGCTTTCTTAGATTTCTATCTGTGAGAATATTTAGTTCTCCGGCTGTGTCGAGACAATTAGGTCATCGTAGGCTCGCCCCACAGCTAGTGTTAGTTGTGTGTCAGGATTAGGTCTGCAGTCCGTTAAGTTTCCAACCACTCTGTTACCTTTTTGGGATTCCGCATTTTTTGATCCTCCTCAGTCCCTGAATCATAACAGTGAGGAGCTAGGGGGAGTTGGAGCTCCCTGGGAGACGTTAGCTAGGTCGCAGACAGTGACCCGGAGACCCGGTCGCAGGGTATTAGAAAGGGGTGCCAGACTTAGTTTGGGAGAACAGTCGGCAGCGGAAAGTCTAGTAACCGAACCGGTACCAAGCACGGCGGAGTACTGGACCCTAGATCAGGGATTAGCTTCATGCAACCTGATAATTAACCTGTGGAGGATAGTCTCTTTATGAACTTTCCCCAAGAACTCAGAGATCAAAGGCATCAACCCAACGAGGGGGAGAGGGCTTTCCAGCTTATGCGGCCCACTGAAATCCCAAGTGTCAGCCATTGAGAGCACAGCTCCTCTATTTAATTATAGGGAGCGGGACCTCGACAGCTTCAGGCCAAGGGGTCACTCAGAACATCTAAATTCTAGTGCATGGAGGCAGGTTACAGACCATCAGCAATACCAACAGGAGCGGACTCCCGGATGAGCTCCCCTGAAGTGGCAGCGGCACCCAGAGACTTGGTTTACTACTGTGTCATAGTCTGCTTTAAGGTCGCATCAACACCAACCCGGCCTGAGTGAGTACACTGCCTTCCCCTACGTCCAACCTGCACTACATTCCACCATCCAAAGTCCCTGGGCCTCCCCTACCCATGGAGGGAACGTCATCTGGCTGCCCGCTCCATCTCCCCCCGGGTACTCCCATCAGCAGCGGCAGTATTCCCCTTACCGCGAACCATGGGTGGCGTCACGAACATTAATCCCCTATAAATAGCCCCCTTTCATTTTCCGATGACCCTGATACCCCGAGTCCGGAGACCCTCGAGCCATGGCAAACTCGGATCCGAGTCTTCAAACTGCTGCAGGGGTGGTACAATTGCACCTGACATAGAGAGCTCCCCGCTGCTTCCAGGAGCGGACTCCCGGACGAGCTCCCCTGAAGTGGCAGCGGCACCCAGAGACTTGGTTTACTACTGTGTCATAGTCTGCTTTATGGTCGCATCAACACCAACCCGGCCTGGGTGAGTACGCTGCCTTCCCCTACGTCCAACCTGCACTACGCTCCCCTACACTCCACCATCCAGAGTCCCTGGGCCTCCCCTACCCATGGAGGGAACGTCATCTGGCTGCCCCGCTCCATCTCCCCCCGGGTACTCCCATCGGCAGCGGCGGTACTCCCCTTACCGCGAACCATGGGTGGCATCATGAACATTAATCCCCTGTAAATAGCCCCCTTTCATTTTCCGATGACCCTGATACCCCGGGTCCGGAGACTGCTGCAGGGGTGGTACAATTGCACCTGACATAGAGAGCTCCCCGCTGCTTCCAGGCATAGCATTGCCCTCCAGTGAGGAGGACAATGCCACTGTGGCTCCCATGACCACTGGAGTGACACATATGACCGCGTGTTCAAGTTTCTGCCAGTATCCAGCAACTTCTCACAGCCATGGACCAACATTCCACAGGCCATAATAAACAACCTGATCAATTCTGTGTTGAGGAGATGCGTAGCACTGCATGAGGCAAATGGTGGTCACACCAGATTCTGACTGGTTTTCTGACCCCTTCAGACCCTCCCAATGTACTGTAAAACTGCACATTTTAGAGTGGCCTTTTATGTGGTCAGCTGAAGGCACACCTGTGCAATGATGATACTGTCTAATCAGCATCTTGATATGCCACACCTGTGAGGTGGATGGATTATCTCGGCAAAGGAGAAGCTCACTAACACAGATTTAGACAAATTTGTGAAAATGATTTTGAAAAAAGGCCCTTTGTGTATAGAGAAAATGTTTTAGATCTTTGAGTTTAGCTAATGAAAAATGGGAACAAAACTAAAAGTGTTGTGTTCATATTTTTGTTTAGTGTATATCATATATTAGAATTATTTTTCTTACACACCATTCCTGAATAATATCCATCATTCAGATCCAATTCTGGGCTAGATTTATAAAGGCAATGCCATAATTTTCAAAGCTTAAAATTCACTGCAGTATCTCATCCAAAATGGCTCATCCTGCAAAACAAAGCAGATTATTATATTTTCTTCAATTAATTATTTTCTGATGAAAGCTGCCAGTACAGCATTAGTCTTTGGCAGAATGAAGGCATATCAATTCTTAGAAAGTGGAAAAATTGGAGAAAGTAATTCAGATAAAGGGGAGAATTCACACAAGCATTTTGTAGCACATTTTTGCATATCTAAATGCTCACCAGCTCTGTAATCTTTTTGGAAAGTGGGCAGAGCTTGACATAATTTACACTACCAAAGTATCTTAAATTTTAACAGAAATGTATGTCAGCTCCTGCCTGGAGTACATTTCTGAATGTGGTATACAACGGTTGAAACTTGCATCAAATCAAATCTTTAAAGAGCAGCACACCTCTTAAAGGGAACCTGTCAGCAGATTTGGGGCCGATAAGCTGCGGCCGGGCTCTTATATACAGCATTCTAACATGCTGTATATAAGAGCCCAGGCCGCTGTGTAGAATGTAAAAAGCACGGTCGCTGCGGTGGAGTTGGGCCATATGGGTGTCTCCGTTCTCCAGTGCCGGCGCTTCCTTTTTTGGCCATCTTTATCCTCCTTCTGAAGCCTGTGTCCATGACGCGTCCTACGTCATACACAGTCGCCGGTCCCGCGCAAGCGTACTACAATACTTTAAACTGCCCTGCTCAGGGCAGATCAAAGTGCACCTGTGCAGGACCTCAATGCTGGCGAGTGTGGATGACGTAGGATGTGTCATGCACCCCGGCTTCAGAAGAAGGACAACAAAGATGGCCGAAAGAGGAGGCGCCGGCACCAGAGAATGAAGACGCCCATCTGACCTAACACCACCGCAGCGACCATTTATGGGAGTATTATAAAGTGATTTTTATGCTCTACACAGCGGCCTTGGCTCTTATATACAGCGTGTTAGAATGCTGTATATAAGAGCCCACTGGTGGTGGCCGCAGCTTATAGGCCCCAAAACTGATGACAGGTTCCCTTTAATGAATTTGGTTCATCTTGCTCCAGCACTCCATAAAGTATAAAACACTAGTCTTAACTTATCTGGACATATGTTTGGTTTTTTTTTCATTTTAATTTTTGTTGGAATACTTGCAGTGCCATAAAAGGTGAAACCATCTCTTTTTAAATGTTCTTGTTTTATATCTTTGTATATAAAGCTTATTTTACTATACTAAACAAACAATACTGGGGGATTTTTTATATGCTAAATATCCCAGAATTAATTTTCGGCAAAAACAGCTTACATGCCTTTCTCTAAATTCATTATTAGTTTTAGCCACTGTGATGGTGGTACTCACTCAACATGCTCGTTGAGGTAGCAGACGAACACTTTCACTTTAGGAGTGCAGCAAATTTTTTTCTTCCATATAAACTGGCTCTCCAACAGAATAACATAGGCCTTCTTGCGGCTTCAAAACTATTAACACGGTATGGTGTTCATTCCTGGTCAGGACAGGTTAAACACCTATCTCAGACATTACTTCCAAAAGGCATAGCAGCGTTCACACACTGACCATGTGTTAAACAAACAAACAAACACACTTAAAAAACATGATACACCCATGGGTGGGAGCTATGTACCCAACTCTCTAGCTATCTGTAAACCTGGCCCTTTCAAGATGCGAAACCAGTAAAGTCTCCAATGGAAACTAACTACCTGAAGGAGATGATCAACCAACAGTATATGCTATCAAATAATGAACAGTACAGATGAGCAATAAGAAAACTGTTATATCTTGCAACTGTCACAAAACCAGATATAGCAGCAGGAGTGGGAATCCTATGTAGAAAAGTATCAATGCCAACTCAGATGGATTGGAATGCTGTAAAGAGGATTATACGCTACCTGAAAGGAACCTTTTATCTTCAATTGAAGATACCAGAAAGTGAAGAATGCAATATGACCAGATATGTTGATGCTGACTGGGCTGGTGACCCTTCTGACAAAATTCACCTGTGGATATTTATTTTTACCTTCAGGCAGAGTCATTAGTTGGGCTAGTAGAAAGCAATCTACTGTAACAATATCATCAACAAAAGCAGAATATGTTGCTGTAGCACAAGCAAGTCAAGAAGTGATATGGCTGAGACAACTATTGAAAGATCTTGGTCAACAGAACCTGCAAACATATTTGAAGACAATCAAGGATGTATTGCACTAGCTCAGATGGAAAGAGTTAACCCAAGAATGAAGCATATGGATGTTAAATTAAACTTTCTGAAGGATCATGAAAAGCAAGGACTTCTGAATTTAGAGTACTGTCCAACTGATGACATGACCACAAATATATTTACAAAGGCTCTAACTGCTGAAAGGCATCAAAGACTGATAAAGAAGTTAGGACTGATCAAATAAGTTTTCGCTGTTGAGAAAGGATGTTGAAATAAATTCAACAAGCTACAGACATTATATGTTGGTGTAGTTACATTGCAGTGTGTCAGTAGATGATGCTGTTCTATTGGTTGATGCTTAATAATATGTAGTGTATCTTGACTGTTTGTTGTTTTGAACTGCTCTCTCTGGTAAAACTACCATCTTAAGATAAGTGGTGTTTTTCCATTGATGATGTGTACTGTTCCTGTATATCTCTAGTAAACTTTGGTTTCTTCCATAAATGTCTTACTGCTGTTACTTCTGCTGAAGCCAAACAAACCTGCAACATAATTATGGGTATCCAGGTAGGGAACTGAGGTGAAGTAGTTAGGAAAGTCCTGAGGGTGCAGATAGTGTGTTTCTATACACTTCCTGATTTACCTATAATTGGTCACAAAAGGGGGGATTGTAAGGCTATGTGTGCACGTAGCATTCTGTCCCTGCAGAAATTTCTGCAGCGATTTGAACAGCACACGTGCACTTCAAATCGCTGCAGAAAGAGTCCGTAATGAAAAAAAAAAAGCCGATTTCATGCGCTCTGAGTGCAGCCCCTCCCAGAGACAGAGTGGGGACTGCATGCAGAGCGCAGGAAAGAAGTGACATGTCACTTCTTAGAACGCGCACTTTGGGCAGCAGCCGAAGCGCTGCGCTCTAATACGCTACGTGCGCACGTCTCCTGCATAATCTTCATAGATTATGCTGGGGACGCAGGACGCATGCAGTTACGCAGCGGTGCAGATCACAGCGTAACTGCATGAAATACACACACGTGCGCACATAGCCTAAGAGAACAGAATCCATTTTGTTATTGTAGTATCCATCTTATAACTGAATGATGTCATGGGATCCAGATAACACTGATGGGCAGGGATGTTTGACATTTTTATACACACCACTACTGCTCTTATTAGTGCATAGTTGAGATGGAACTTTCCTTTGTTTCGATAAACAATATAAACTGTTCACAATGATCTAATAAAGCAGAAATCTCCAGTATACCAGAAAATTGTGTGTGCAATATTGATTTCCTGAGTGCTCGTCAAATAAATCTTAATAATTTGGAGTTCAAATTACAGAGAAGCAGTATATTTCGCTCACCGTGAACATCTGTGATAAGTATGGTGAATTTTAAGACTGGTCAGTTTCCTTGTTTCAATATTCCAGAAGAGAAAGGGTTAATGCCGTGCTGCTACAAGGAATCCAGTTAGTTGATTTAAAAATGCATTGTTTATTCAGTAAAAGCATTTCATAGATTAATGCGGGCTTTACACAAGACTGATCGTGCGATGCATCGTCGGGGTCACGGTTTTCGTGACGCACATTCGGCATCGTACACGATGTCGCCTCGTGTAACACCTCCTAGCGACGCAGTATCGCTCACAAATCGTGAGTCGTGTACTCCTCGCTAGGTTTCATAAAATTGTTTAATTAAAATGGCGGCGGTTGTTCATCGTTTCCGTGGCATCACACGTTGCTCCATGTGACAACACGGGAGCGATGAACAGCAGCTTACCTGCCTCCCACGGCTCCCGCCAGCTATGTGGCAGGAAGGAGGTGGGCGGGATGTTTACATCCCGCTCATCTCCGCCCCTCTGCTTCTATTGGCCGGCTGCCATGTGACGTCGCTGTGACGCCGAACGTCCTTCCCACTCCAGGAATTGGACGTTCGTCGCCCACAGCGAGGTCTTCCGGAAGGTAAGTACGTGTGACGGGGGTTAAACGAGTTTGTGCGCCACGGGCAACTAATTGCCCGTGACGCAAAAATGACGGGGGCGGGTACGATCGATCGTGCTATCGCACAATCGGTCGTCTCGTGTAAAGCAGGCTTAAGTGTCATTCATCAGGACAAAAAAATCAACATTGACTTGACTTTTCTGTGGGGCTGAGGTAGCCATTCTCTTCTATATGTGACACAGTTCTTGTGACTTCTCCCAACCCAAAAAGGTAAGCATTATTTTATTGTGGTCCCCTTGGTTTTACCAGGTAAGACGCTACTGCACTTTCTCTTCTCCAGCTCTTGCAGTTTCAAAGTTTAATAGTTTTTTTTCTTATATGTTGATCCAAAGGAAGACAAAAAACCCAATAAGTCATATGCTAATTGCCCAATATTAGGGGAACAGACCCATCCTGACTCCACAAACAGCAATCAGACTACTTTCCTGGATCAACATCACACCACAGAATTTGGTACCCATCTTGCTGTAAGTAATACTTAATTTTTGGAGGATATTTTCCTCTTTTTGTTGCTATGTTTATACCTCACCATTTTAGGCAACTTGATGTCAGTGAATGAGAACATACAATACGTAAAATAACAGTTGCACTCAAGTAAAGAGGAGAAAAAACAAGTATGTAGATGGTGAACATTGGAATATGGATATGCATTACTGCTAAGAAAACATGAAAAACTTTTTGTAAAATAGGAGTTACTTAGCAAATAAAGGTGGCCAAATTTACTTGTGCTCAGACACCACGTCAAGGTGTAACTCTCATCTGGGTCCTAGTCTAATTGCTATGCCTCTCTTGTCCAAACTGACCTTTTATATGGGCTAAAATAGAACCTGCAAAAGAAAAATGAAAGACACCTGAAATAAGTGGGAGGAGTGCACAGACAAAGGACATGACTCCATATTACAAACTAGAAAAATTGCCGGCACTTCCTAATCTCATAGTCTGAACTGGTGCATACTGGACATTACATACAATATCAGATGAGAGTTACACCTTGACATGGCTTCTGGGCACAAGTGAATTTGGCCACTTTTATTTGCTAAGTAACTCATATTTTAAAAAAAAAATGTTTTCTTGGCAGTAATGCGTATTTATATGCCAATGTTCACCATCTACATACTTGTTTTTTCTCCTCTTTACTTGAGTGCAACTGCTATTTTAGTTATTGTATGTCATGTTCAGTATGCACCAGTTCAGACTATGAGATTAGGGTGCTGGCAATTTTTCTAGTGAATGAGAACAGACCTCTTCAGAAGATTGAAACCCATACGAATAGATTTGCAGTCTCTGAGTGTAGCAAACAACAACGTTACAAATGGTGAGGAAATTGAACAATGGTACTGGTTAAAAAAAGGTTTTCTTATGTGACATGTTTTAGTGTTTTCTTTGATCAGTCATAAAAAACTTTGTCAATCAGAACATATGCAGCCAATAATTGATTGCATATTCCTACAAACAGCATTTAATCTTGGGCCTAGCTTCTATGTGATAGAATAATGTTTGCTAAAAAAATTAGCCTTAGAAAAAAAATTTCACTAGAGGAACAACTTGGGCTACATGCAAGAACATATATTAGTGGTTGCTTTTAGCTAATAAAATTATAATCTTCATTCCTTTTCAGAACAGAACCCCTGTTATGAGGTTTGCAGTCTTATCAAGGTTTAAGAAGATTACTCTATTGTTGTAGTGTTTCTTGTTGTCCATGCTGGTTGTGTTCACTTTTTGTATGAGTTCTGCAGAGTATTTAGTTAGATAAAGAACTAAAGGGTACTTTACACGCTGCGACATCGCTAGCGATTGCTAGCGATGTCGTGCGCGATAACACCCGCCCCTGTCGTTCGTGCGACATTTTGTGCTCGCTGGTGTGGCGAACATTATCGCTACGGCAGCGTCACACGCACATACCTTGTCAGCGACGTCGCTGTGACCGCCGAACAATCCCTCCCTCAAGGGGGAGGTGCGTTTGGCGTCATAGCGACGTCACTGCAGCGTCACTAAGCGGCCGGCCAATAGAAGCGGAGGGGTGGAAATGAGCGGG
Organism: Anomaloglossus baeobatrachus; assembly: GCF_048569485.1. NCBI lineage: Eukaryota > Metazoa > Chordata > Amphibia > Anura > Aromobatidae > Anomaloglossus > Anomaloglossus baeobatrachus. Next base: position 486,539,775 of record NC_134353.1, on the reverse strand, counting down.
ACGTAACATCCCACCCACCTCCTTCCATCCACATTGCCGGTGGACGCAGGTAAGGAGATGTTTGTCGTTCCTGCGGTGTCACTCATAGCGATGTGTGGTGCCGCAGGAACGACGAACAACATCGTACATGTGGCAGCAATGATATTAAGGAAAAAAGCGACGTGTCAACGATCACAGTTTTTCAATGATTTTTCGATCGTTGATCGTTGCTCCTTGGTGTCACATGCTGCGATGTCGCTACTAGCGCCGGATGTGCGTCACTAACGACGTGACCCCGACGATATATACAGTCATCTGTAGAAGTAAAATGTTAGAAAATTCAGCCTATCAAGCTCAGTTTTTAATATCCTACATAGTTTGGTGTTGTCAGCAAAGACTGACACTTTACTATCAATCCCATCCAGAAGATCATTAATAAAGAGATTAAAGGGAACCTGTCAGTTCATTTATGCTCTTTTAACCCAGCAGCATTCATACCTGTATGCCCAAATTATCTCCCAAACCAGCCCTGTGTAACGCTATTCACTACAATGAATCTTTTAAAAAACTACTTATAAACCTTACTGTCTTTTTGTTAATTAGGTTTGTGACTAGTCACAGGGGCATTAGTTCCTGTGACTAGCTGGCCCTTTTTCCATGTCATCACACCCTTGTGAGCCTGTCAACATGATTTCTACGAGCTGGCGTCACAGCCTTGTCAGTGTGCCTCAGAAGCCTGGTGTACTCTTCCCGGCTTCATTAGGTGCACTGCGCATGACCGGAAGTTCAGAAGATGTGTATGTGAGCCGACTTCTAAACTTCTGGTCATGCGCAGCGCACCTATTGAAGCTGGGAAACGTCCACTATGCTTCTGAGGCGCACTGACAAGGCCAAAATGAGCTGCGCGCATATGCGGGATTTCCGGAAGCTGGCAGTGATGCTGACTCATGGAAATCATGTTATTATGCCCACAGGGGCATTATTACATAGGTAAAGGGCCGACTAGTCAGAGCAACTAACGACCCTGGAACAAACACAGGCCTATTTAGCAAAGGGAAAACAAGGTTTATAAGTTATGTTTTTAGACATTCATATTAGTGAATAGCGTTATACAGGGATGGTTAGGCAGAAAATTTGGGCATACAGCTATGAATACTGCGGGGTAAAGGGCATAGATGACTTGACAGGTTCCCTTTAAAAAGAATCAGTCCTAGCACAGATCCCTGTGGTACCCCACTACTGACTATATCAAATTTAGAAAATGTACCATTTAGGACAACACTGCATTTCTGTGAAATCTGTTCTATTTAGCAAGCCTTGCTTTTGTTATAGCAGATTTCCAGATATTACATAGGATATAACGGTAATACATGTTTCATAATGGTGTTTCTTAGGGAGGCACTACATTATAGAAACACCTAAAGACAATGATGAGGTTTGATATTCCAGGATAATAGAAAACTAGCAATGAATCCTTTTTTTATCACATGGAAATTCCTGTGGTTTAGATGTAAGCCATTAGGCTCTTGTCGGCAGAAACAAAGTCTTTTTACCATATGAGCTAAACCTGGAGACCATCAGAGAATGAAAATGGGAAAATGCTATATGTTTGTCAGAGAAGGTTACTGAAGCTGTAAGGAAAGGAAAGTACTTCCTAATCATTACAAAGGTTGGTTAGCAATCCCTAGCACAGTCAGGCCCGGAATATATTATCACCCATGTGGTATATTGTATGTGTGCCCTGAAACCTCTAATTCCATTTTATAGAAGACAAATGACTTCAATAAAATTAGACTCATAATTTATCTAAGGGATAGTCCGAACTTATCATTTAGTAAGCACTGAGATAACTGACTATGACAATAATTTCCAATGCATACTGCAACTTGACAAATAATCTTGATTTTAAGAATGTTATGTTGCGGGCGGGGGCCTCTGCCGCTTCTCTTGGGGATCTGCTCGGTTCCGGATTCCCTGCTGTGGCTCGAGTGGTGACCGGACCCGGGCTCGCACGGCCGCCCGTCCTCACAACCGTCAGAAAAGGGGATATTTACAATGGAGGTTGTCTGTGACGCCACCCGTGGGTTGCGGTGAAGGATGTTGGCACTGACGCTGCCTGTTGATGCGGCGCCCCGGGGCTGATGGAGCAGGGGGCAGCAAGATGGGCTCCCCTCCACGGGTAGGGGAGGGGTAGTCCCGGGGCCCAGGGGAGACGAACATGGGAGTGATGGCTGCTGGAGGTGGCGCGCCGGACCAGACCGGGGGACAATGGTGTACTCACAGTTCAATAATTTCACACAAGTCCAGTAGTAAACCAAGTTGCCAGTGGCCGGCTGCCTTTGGAGGGTGCATTCGGGTCCCACACCCAGGTTGATGAGCAGATAACCCTTCCTCCTGCACTTTGTGTTTCTTTCTCTTTTGGACGACTTCGCATGGAACGGAGAAGTCCACTCCCTGTTCTATTTGTGTTGGGAGCTGTGGCCCGCGAAAGCTGACCCTTGGGATTTCAGTGGGTTCTTGACGGACACCCTATCCTCCGCGTTGGGCTTCCGTTTCGCTCTATCTGGGCAGTAAATTGGGACAATGTCTGGAACCTTGTCCCCGGCTGGTTAATTGGAGAGGATTTGCAACCTTCCTCGCCCTGGGGTCCAGGCACCCCGACTATGCACGGCCTCCGGACCGGATTCCCGCTGTCGGTAACGGCGGGTTACAACCCTGCCCCAGTCCACTTTAGGTCTCCCGCGACCGGATCTCCATCGCCTGTGGCTCTGCTCACTGTCTGCCACCTACCCAAGTAGTCCAGGGGCCACTACCCCTGACTACACTTCAGTAAACTCTCCACACTTCCACTTCAACTCCAAACTCCTCTCTCCTTGAACTCCAAACTTGAACTGTCTGGTTCCCGCCCCTGACTCCTCAAGACCCCTAGGTGGGCGTTCTCATCCGCCTGATCCCGCCCACTGGTGTGTCTTGGTTATCATGGGGGTGACTAGGGTTTTATCGCTGTGTGTTATGCCTAAGTGTGGGTTGTGATGGTAACAAGGAGGATGTGAACTACTTGTGACTACCTGGTTTTGCCAGGGCGTCACAGTTACAGTATTGCATATGTAGCTTTTGTTATTACTCTATTCAATCTACTACCTTTTCTGTAATATAAAGGTTAGCAAAAATCGCTAAATAAAAATGTGTCACTATGACACTGAACAAAATTATAAAGCCAACACTTTTGTTTTTGCTCCCATTTTTCATGAGCCGAACTCTAACTTTATCTATGTATACACAAGACCTTTTTCTCTTAAATATTGTTCAAAATGTGTCTGAATCTGTGTTAGTGAGCTTCTCCTTTGCCGAGATAATCCCTCCAACTCACAGGTGTGGCATATTAAAATGCTGATTAGACAGCATAAATATTGCACAGGTGTGCCTTAGGCTGGCCACAATAAAAGGCCACTCTAAAATTTACAGTTTTACAGTATTGTGGGGGTCAGAAAAGCAGTAAGTATCTGGTGTGACCACCATTTGCCTCCTGCACAACACATCTCCTTCGCATAGAGTTGATCCATTATTGATTGTGGTGTGTGGAATGTTGGTCCACTCCTCTTTAATAGCTGTACGAAGTTGCTGGATATTGGAAGGAACTTGAACACACTGACATATATACCGATCCAGAGCATTCAAAACATGCTCCATGGGTGACATGTCCGGTAAGTATGCCGGCCATGCAAGAATTGGGATGTTCTCAGCTTCCAGGAATTGTGCACAGATTCTTGCAACATGAGGCCGTGCATTATTATGCTGCAATATGAGGAGATAGTCATAGATAAATGGCACAACAATGGGCCACAGGATTTCGCCACGGTATCTATGTGCTTTGAAATGGCATCAATAAAACGCACGTTTGTTCGCTGTCCATAACATACACCTGCTCATACAATAACTCTCTCAACACCATGGGCCACTCAATTTACAACGTTGACTAAAGCAAATCATTCACCCACATACAACGCCATACACACAGTCTGCCATATGCCCTATGCAATGAAAACTGGGATTCATCCATGAAGAAAACACCATACAACGTGATAGATGACAAAAAATGTGAGCATTTAATCACGCAAGTCGGTTTTGATGACGAACTGCAGTAAGATGGAGGCTCCGATGAGGACGACGAGCATGCAGATGAGCTTCTCTGAGACAGTTTCTGACAGTGTGTGAAGAAATTCTTTGGTTACACAAACCGATTGTTGCAGCAGGTGTCCGGGTGGCTGGTCTCAAACAATCTTGGAGGTGAAGATGCTGTCCTGGGCTGGTGTGGTTACATGTGGTCTCCGGTTGTGAGGCTGGCTGGTTGTACTGCCAAATTCTCAGAAACGGATTTGGGGTTGGCTAATGGTAGAGAAATGAAACTTCACAGGCATCAGCTCTGATGGACATTCCTGCAGTCAGAATGCCAATTGTACACTCCCTCAAAACTGGCGACATCTATAGCTTTGTGCTGTAGGATAAAACTGCACATTTTAGAGTGGTCTTTTATTGTGGCCAGCCTAAGGCACACCTGTACAATATTCATGCTGTCTAATCTGCATCTTGATATGCCACACCTGTGAGGAGGATGTATTATCAACAAAGGGGAAGTTCTCACCAACACAGATTTAAACAAATTCGTGACTATTTGAGAGAAAGAGGCCTTCTGTGTACATAAAAAAGTCTTAGATCTTAGAGTTCAGCTCATGAAAAATGGGAGCAAAAACAAAACTGTTGTGTTCTATATTTTTGTCCAGTGTAGATTAGTATGATGCTCTCGTGTAATGTCCTAGACTAGTTAAACTACTAAGTAAAATTTCCCACTAAACTGCATCCCATTAAGAGTTCATAGGGGGACTGAAGAGAAGGCATGTCCTGGGTTAGTAGAGAACATGTATAACTGATAATTGGTTGTTACCGTCCCCTAGTCAAAAGGAAGCATTCATTGTCTATTCAGTATCGATTCTGATTGTGTAGGGAAATAACATATTGACAATGAACATGAGATAATCAACAGTGAGGCTGCGGCTGCCACACACTTCCTGTGATTACTCATTTGGTCCAAAGGCATGGCAAAAGAAGTCAGCGGTGATTGGACGAGGTTCTCGTGTGACGTCACAATGTCACGTGAGCTTTGAATCACGACTACCAATAGAGTTGGAAAGGTGCCAACTGGAATCAGAAGGGGTTGTCCTAGTAGTGGAAAAACCACTGAAAAAAAGAAAAAAGAAGAAGTAATGGAGAAACCAACAAAAGGGAGAGAAAAATAACATTACAAGAAAACACAACTAATTAAGTCCTCTTGATACATACTAGCAACTCTGAAAAGCCAGAGAGTTTTAGAGCAGGATCCATGGACACCATGTCTTCTGAATCATTTGCTTACACCATTGAGTTCAGCGGTAAAGTCTTCCATTGCATAGTTTGGTCATCACTTGAAACCATTCCCACAGTGCGGGGGGCTCAGAGGTTTTGCAATGTCGTTGAATAATTGTGTAAGCTCCTCCAAGGCAGAATCTACAAGCTTGGTATCACTTTATTTACACTGATCTGAAGAATCATATTACCGGGTAATTTTTACCATTCAATTGAGGCCTCTTTCACACGCACGTACCTCCGGTACGTATATGGACAGTTTTCTCACGTACCGGAGACACGGGCACACGTTGACATATGTTTGCCTATAGTTTCGGGCACACGTAAGTATTTTTGCTCCACACGCCGACGTGTCCATTTTCTCCGGCATCACAGGTGTCACACAAAACGCAAACATGTCACACGTAACACACACGGACCACACGGATGTGTTCCGTGTGACATGCACCGGAGAAAAGACATGTGTTTATTAAAAAAACCCAAACCTTTACTCACCTTCTCCTGCCCTGCAGTCTCTGCCGCTGCTGTTACTTGCTGCCGACCGCCGCTCATTATGCTCATTTAATATTCACTTCACTGCGGCCGGAAGCAGCAGCAGCGGGGAGTTGGCAGGACCGGAGCCCGAAGATCAGCACCACGGACAGCGACACCAGGGACAGGTGAGTAGAAAGTTCCCATTCTCCGTGTGTTATCACGAATAACACACGGAGAACACATGTGTGCCATACACACAGCTCACCGAGGGCAATACGCATCTTTGACACGTCCATGAAGCATGTGCGTGATTTCCACGGGCGTGTGAAAGAGGCCTAACATTGTAAAAAGAAAACTCCCAAAACAAAGATGGAATTACATCTTTTTAACATTTCATCCAACTTGGAATTTTTTCCTCATTTTGCAGTACACTAAATGGTAAAATAAAGATGTCATTCGGGGCGTGGCCTGCACGCTGATGGCGATGGCTGCTTGAAAGGAGAGCTCTGTGCTGACACAGGATAAACTGGCTCTTATCAGCTCACAGATAACAGGATTACCAGCTACAGGAGGTGTGAGTAACCCCAGCCCCCAGCTATGCCTAAGGGGAGACCTAAAAAAACTGGCACTCCAGCCAAACTGACAGACTTCTACCCCCGGGATAGGGATCTCTCCTCACCAAGCAAGATGGCGCTGGCTTCCCACTCAGCTTCTTCCCACTCCTCACAAGGAGATACAGGCTGCTTGAGAGGCTGCACAGGCATTCCTCTGACAGAGGAAACAATGCAATCTCTGCTGAAAACGCTGAGGGCTTCCCTGCAGGCTGATCTCAGAGAAATAGTAAGAGAGCTGAAGGAAGAGATCAGGTCTCTGGGTGATCGCACAGAGCATGTAGAAACTAAAATGGCTGAATTTGCAACATCACATAACAATCTGATAGATGCTAACACAGCTTTGGAAAAGGAGGTGGAGGCACTAAAACTTAAAATCAGTGATATAGAGGACAGATCCCGAAGAAATAACCTAAAAATCAGAGGGATTCCCTCATCAGTAGCAGATAAAGACCTCCAGGAATACTTCCACAAGTTTCTGCAGCTTATACTCCCTGGATGGGACACCAGAGACCTGATAGTGGACAGGATTCATAGAGTCCCTAAATCCAAAGGCATAGATCCACCTCTGCCTAAAGATGTCCTGGCTAGACTTCATTTCTATAAAACAAAAGAAGCTGTGCTGCACACACTGAGGGGAAATTCAGCCCTGCCAGACACTTTCATGGGACTAAAAATCTTCCCAGATCTTTCTGCTGCAACTCTTAATAAAAGAAGAGAATTTGCCCACCTTTCTAAACTCCTTAGAGATCAAGACATCAAGTACAAGTGGGGTTTTCCGGTGAAGATGATAATTTTCAAAGATGGAGGCACTCACATATGTCATACTCCTTCTCAGCTGGGCAAATTGCTGGATGACTGGAGAATAGCCCACCCACCAAACCCTGGTGAGTGGGAGAATCAAAGAGGCCCTCCAGAGAGGATTAACCCTGAATGGTCAGTAGCTTAGCTGGGACTCCTTCCTGCTTATGGCACCTGCTGTCTCTGCTCCTGTGACACGGGATGTCACGTAGCCCCCCTGATGTTCTCGCCTATGGCGAGCGGTTATACACCGGGCACCCTACTCGGGGAAAACCGGTGTTGTTGGAATTTTTTTGTTTTTGTTCCTCTTCTCACAAATGTTCCTTAATTTTTTTTGGAAATTTCTCTCAATTACTTGCTGGTCTAGCCCCTCTCATCCCTGATGGCGTTCCTGGGAATTCAAACCCCCCTGCGGCTCCAATATGAGAATTAAGATATTGTCTATTAATGTGAACGGACTCAACTCCCCAGCAAAAAGGTCAATGATGTGGAGAGAGGTGAAGGCATCTGACTGTGATATAGCGTGCATTCAGGAGACCCACCTTCTTTCCACAGATAATAAACGGCTACTTCATCCAAGGTTCCAACACACCTTTTTTGCTAATGACTCAAAAAAAAGAGGAGGAGTGGCCATTTTAATAAAGAACTCAGTGGCCTTTAAATTGATAAATGTCAGTTATGGAGCGGATGGAAGATATATTATTTTGTCTTGTTATATCAACAGCGTCCCTTATACCTTGGCAACGGTCTACTCCCCAAATACATCACAATTAACCTTTGCTAGGAAATTTTTCCAAGCATTCAAAGATACTGCCACAGGGGCGGAAATCATCTGTGGAGACTTTAATATACCTGTAATACGCTCCATGGACTGCTCCAACACCAGCATCCCACATGCTAAGGAACTTAAGCATCTCATCAATGAATTCCATTTTCATGACATCTGGAGATATTTGCACGCATCAGAAAGAGACTATACATTCTTCTCTTCCAGGCATCGCTCATACAGTAGAATTGATTTTTTTTTGGTCGACAGCAAATCTATAAGTAATTGTGTGGCAGCTGATATTGGTTTAATTACTTGGACAGATCATGCGCCGATCTCTTTGTCTGTTCAGGGTAGCTTTAATGTTCAAAATTCCCCTAGGTGGAGACTGAATACCAGCTTGCTTGGTAGGCAGAAGGTACATGATGAAGTAGAGTCAGTGTTAACAGAATATTTTAAACTTAATAATAATGGGGAAATTTCTGACGAGACCCTGTGGGCTGCTCATAAAGCAGTAGTCAGAGGGCAGCTCATAAAAATAGCTTCCATCCAAAAAAGGCAAAAAGACGCAGATATTAAATATATATTAACCCGTATTCATCACCTTGAATCCCTGAATAAAGCCAAAGCAACCCCTAACTTGACTAAAGAAATTGTAACCCATAGATTCCAACTAAGATCCCTACTCCTGCAAAAATACGAACATAATCTTAAAAAAAATAGATCGACATTTTATGCTATGGGGGATAGAGCGGGGTCCTTATTGGCAAGAAGGACGAAAAAACGTGAGATTCAATCTAAAATAGAATTCCTGAGGGACCCAAACGGAACAATCACTAGACATTCCATTGAAATAGCAGAAGCATTTGCGAAATACTATGAGGCCCTGTATAATCTAAAATATGATTCCAATATGTCACAGCCGACTCAAGTGGATATACAGGGTTTCCTAGACACCCTGGATCTTCCCCGGGTCTCAGATGAGCAATTAGAGGAACTTAATCTTCCCTTTACTACACATGAAATCCTAGGTGCCATCAAAATGACTAAGTCTAACTCCGCCCCGGGCCCCGATGGGCTGCCATACGAATATTACAAACAATTTACATCCACTCTGTCCCCCTTTATGTCAAAAACCTTCAATTTTTGGCAAAATAAAGGGTCAATTTCCCCAGATAACTTAGAAACGATTATTATCACGCTACCCAAGCCAGGGAAACCTGCAGACACCCCGGGTTATTTTAGGCCCATTTCACTCCTAAATTGTGATGTTAAAATTTATGCCAAACTAGTGGCAGATAGACTTCATAAAGTGATCCCGACCTTAGTGGCTCCAGACCAAGTTGGGCTTGTGACAGGGAGGCAATCTAAGGATGGCACCAGACGGATGCTTGACTTGATTGGACTGGTGGAGATATCGGGTGAACCCAGTGCATTCCTGTCTCTTGATGCTGAAAAAGCCTTTGACAGGGTGCACTGGGGATACCTGGAGAGAGTTCTAACAAAACTCGGGTTCTTGGGGAAAATCAAGTCATCCATTCTAGCCCTCTACTCTTACCCAAATGCGTCAGTGTTGGCATCAGGGTTTCTGTCATCTAAATTTCAAATAAGTAATGGCACCCGCCAGGGGTGTCCATTGTCTCCCGCTATTTTTGCTTTAGTGGTAGAACCTCTGGCGGAAGCTATACGAAAAAACATAGCCATTTCTGGTATAAGAGTTGGGGAATTTGAACATAAACTTGGTTTATACGCAGACAATGTGATAATTTCCTGTTCTAACCTTGCAGTGTCGATTCCAGCAGTGGTGAACACATTATCGAACTTTTCTAAAGTGTCGTATTATAGGCTTAATGCGGCAAAGTCTTTGATACTGCCGTTTAATGTACCGGTGAAGGACAGGAGTGCGCTGGAGGGGGCCTTTCAATTCAAATGGTGCGACAGGGGGATACCTTATTTGGGTATTAAGCTGACACCATCGCAGATGTTAATTAAAGAAAATTTGGAACCTCTGATCCAAAATTTAGAAAAGGAATTGGGAAGGTATGAAAAAATATCATTGTCCTGGATGGCCAGGATACAGTCCTTTAAAATGGTTTTCTTACCCAAAATATTGTATGTGCTCAGATGCCTTCCCATCAAAATTTCTCACAAAACCCTGATGAAACTTCAATCGTTGACTAACAAATTTGTCTGGGGTAATAAAAGGGCTAGGGTCACAGGTAAAGTGTTATACCCCCCATATGACTTAGGGGGATTGGGCACCCCAAACATATCGGCATATTATAAAGCCTAACTAATTGAATCACTAAAGGAATGGTGGCGTCCAGGTAATTCACATAGATGGGCTCAGATTGAAAATTTCCTGTCCCGCCAGGGCTCGGTCAGAAGAATGATGGAAGCAGAATATTTGAGCCGTTCACGGTTCTCCCCGTGTGTTCCCACCATGTCAGCCTCCCTGGAGGTCTGGCGAAATGACTTGATTCATAAGATTCAGATTCCTCTTTCAGAGATTTCCCTCAAGTCGTTGGAATCTCAAATCCCCTTTTTGAATCTGGCCAGGTGGGAGGGAACGGGCATTACAGTGCTGGCGGATCTATACTCTGATTTGGGTGTTAACCCCTTTAATGAAATAGTACGGGAACACCCCTCTTTAAAGGGCTGTTTCTATCAACACATCCAAATTAGTCATTTTCTGGCCTCTAAATTTCCTCCAAAGTCGAATCCTCTGTTACCTACAACAAAGGCTTTGGTATTTAAAAAGATAATTAAATCCAAAGGTATATCCTCGACATACAAATGGCTCAATAACCCCCCCGAATAGCAAAAATCTCCTTATATGAATAAATGGGACGTGGAGTTGAGTGTCTCTACCTCTCCTTCAAACTGGCACACGGCATCAGCAAATATCCAAAAATATTCCAAGTGTATAAATCATCTGGAGCAACTGAAAAAAGTACACCTGCGATGGTATCGGTCCCCAGCCAACTTAGCACAGTTCCTCCCAAATTATTCGCCACATTGTCGGAAGGGCTGCCTCCAAAGGGGTACTCTTAATCACTGCTGGTGGGCTTGTCCCAAGGTTTTCTCGTTCTGGTTGGAGGTGTTTGGCCTGATGGGTGAGCTGACAGGCAATCCTATTAATCCGAATCCAGGTCTGGCAGTGCTAAACGTGGGTATAGAGGAGTTCTCTTGGGAATCCAGGGGTTTATTAGTTCACATTCTAGTAGCTGCCAGATACTGCATAAGTTTGCACTGGAAATCCCCAAAGACGCCTACATTAGTTGAACTATATAACCGAATTAATCTCCAATGCCAATACGAGTTCTGTCTGGCTCACTCCATCCGCGCCAAAAACAAAATACTTCAGATTTGGAACACGTGGCTAAACTCTGTATATGCATCCCCTGTCAGGCATCTGTCTCCAGGGCAAGCTGTTGATAATTAAAAATGGGTCAAAGAGAGTGTTACGCAGGGAGTTCACCCATACCACATGTCAATATTCAAGGTGTTTAATCTCTGTTGTTGTTACTGCTCGGGCTACCCCGAAACGCCATCCAATTCCCTCCCTCCCCCCTCCCCCTCCCTGGTTGCTTCCTTGCAACCATCCATGGTTCTCCCCCTCTCCCCCACCTCTCTCTCCCCTCCCCTTTCTTATCTTCCTTTCTTACTCTCTGGTTCTGGTTGTTTGGATCCCTCGTTTTGAGGATTAAAGAGTAAATTGGTAGGTTGACTCTATACGTATTGGGTATTGATTAACCTAAAAAAAAAAAAAAAAAAGTTGCAACTTGCATCAGACATGATTGTTGGTGGTGTGACAGGAAATGTGAATCATAATCAAAGGTGATACTACCACATGTTACAGCGTTGTTTTCTTTGTGTATTATTGCCAATGATACCTGAATTTCTCCTTTTTGTAATGTAACTTCCTATAATAAAAAATTGATTGGATAAAAAAAAGATGTCATTCAAAACAACACCTTGTCAACTAACAAAGACAGGAAATAGTGAAAGTGTAAAAATGAAAAATCCTAAGTTTTTTTGAAAAGATAGTCTGTCACCGACTCAAAAGTGGGAAGTTGCTGCCATTAAGTCCCACTGTGTCCCTTGGTATGCCTTTTTTTTTAATCCACTGTACAGATGTAGAGCTATGATCCTTTTTTCAGTGTTGATATTTTATGGCCATTAACAAGGGGGAGTGGTTCTGAAGATCCCCTAGGGACGTGCCTTTAGGCTGCCCTGTATTATTACCCTGTGGGGAACTTTGCCTTGGTAAAGACCATAAAAATTAGAACTGGATTTAAATCACATATCTCTTAAACCGTATGGTGGATTAAAAAAAAAAAAAAAAAGGGGGAGAGTAAAGTAAGAGCAAACTCTGGCCACTTTGTCACTGACAGATCAGCTTTGAGGTTCTTAAATGGTTGAAAGTGGAAAATGCTTGTAAAAACAATTTAAGAATGCTTCTCTGGAAATAAGAAGATTGCATGGCTGTGTTCTCACTGTTCCCCCAACTCCAGTGTAATGATTATGCCATAGTGACGTTGTGACAGTGTCATGTAACATGCCCGTATTGTGCGGCTGTAAGCTGTGATAGTGTGGCGCTCCTGAGGCTCTGGTCGCCACAGGGTACTGCACCCCAATTAGGGTGCGTTATCTATCTCAGGTAAGGAGGAGGTTAATCACTGGTGTTCCACATTCATACACTACATACAGCTTAGGAACCTTCACACACAGTGTGTTGGCTCAGGGTAGGCAGGAGGGTGGCCATATGGACATGGACTTCCCTGTTACTGAAGCCAGCCACCTGGGGGGCGGGTTCCACTTGGGGTATAAATAGGCACTACATACGCACATCATGGCCAGTCAGACCCGTCAGGACCATAATTCTGGCAACAAATCTCTGGAGAACTTGGACTTCACAGGGCCCAGGAGCTTGGAGAGGGAGCTCAGTCGGGGTACCTAACTGTGGAGGAGGACACCCTAGAAATAGGACTCTCACTCCTTCTCTTTCAAAACACCAGGGGTGACCCCTTTACCGGATCTGAAATTGCCCTGAACCCATCACGGCAGTGACCAAGTGACCGGGCTGGCAGCTGAAGTTGTGAGTAAACTATACCCTGAACTAGCAGAGATTGTGTTGGCTTGTCCTTACCGGTGTACCGCCCTGAAAGGGGCCCGGCCGCTCCGCGGCTCGGGCCAAGCCGCTCGAGGTCCGGGCTCGGGTTGTCGGTGGCACGAGCACCTCCGGACCGGGGGCCACGTCGCTCTGTTAAGGGGAGGCAGTGGGGTGGTGGTGTGGGACGAGGTCTGCAGCCGGGGGCCGCGTTGTCGTCGTACGTGTCGTGACGCCACCCACGGGTCGTGGTGACGGGATGCACCACCGCTGCGGCTGGAGGTGGAGGGTATTCCCGGGATCAGTGTTGCGGCCACAGCCTAGATGTTAGCCCCTCCGTGGGTAGGGGCGGTGTGTCCCGGGACCCGGTTGGTAGGGACTGGCGACGGTGTTGTTGTCGGGGTACAGGGTGCCGTGCTGCGGTGCAGTGTCGTGCCCGGATGGCACTGGTGTACTCACGATTAATTCACACTCAGAGTCACTGGTAAACCAAAGTTCGGGTCTGGTCGGGTCCCGCAGCCGGCTGCTTGTGTCCCTTGTGAGGCTGATGGTGGCCCCTTTCCCTTGCACCTCTTGTTTGACTATTGGCTTCCCTGCCTGGACAGTGGTAGCCCGCTCCCCGGTGTTTAGCTGCCGGAGGAGCCCTCGGTTGCCCGCAGGCGCTGGCCCGTTGGATGTTTGGCCCTTGGCGGTGGCTCTCACCCGGTATCGGTGGGCTTTTGCCTTCTTTCGGGACTTTGGGTGAGGATGAACCCGTGAGGTCCAGACTGCAATCAGTTAATTTGCCTATACTCAGTGGCTTCTAAGCTAGGACGGGGTCTGAGTACCCGGTTTCTAGTGCTCCGGTAAACGGTTGACTCCCCGGTTCAGGGCCGGCGGGCTCCAACCCTGGCCCGGTCCCTATGGTTCCGCCGGTTGCTATACCGGTACTCCTGCAGGCGGTCACCACCGTCTGCCTGCCTGACGTTACGGGGATCCCAGGCTCCAACCCGGGTCCCTGACAGCGCTGCTCCTCTACACCTCCTGTTACTGTCACTGTACAACTTAATCTGTTTGTATTTCCTGCCTCAGGACAGTAGTCTCCTCGGTGGGCATGTCTTTCCACCTGACTCCACCCACCTGGTGTGCCCTACTCGCCCTGAGGGAGGCATCAGGTCTCCCTTTCGGGTGACTGGTGTGTCCTCACAAAGGATGGGGGGGTGTGTGTAATGTGGTATGTGTTGTTACCTGTGACCCCTGGGGTCCAGGGCATCACACCGGCATCGCCACCCAGCGCTTAGGCGCCAATGGCCATTACTACCCTCATCATCCACCCAGGGCCTGCTCCGCCTGTGGGGAGCGATACCATCCCGGCTGCCATAACACCTGTCCTGGAGAGGAACCCAGCAGCGGCGGCTATTCCCTGGCCACATACTAGAGGTGGCGTCACGACAAACTCTTTTCCAAATACCCCGCTTCCCTCCCCCACCATTTAACTGTATGCCTCGGGGCAATGGAACCGGGCAAGGCCAGCCCATAACAACACCTGACCTGACCCGAAATGGCCCGGTGACGAGTAGGTTTAACCGCCTGCCCCGTGGGGCGCTACAATAGCATTAAGGTATATTATTATAGATGTGTTGTCAATTTTATTAAGAAATATTTATTTTAGATTTTTGTTTCTTATTTTTTTTTTTTTTATAGAAAAAAGAAAGTATTTAGATTCCAATGAACTTTTTCCAAGAACTGGTTCAGCAGTAACAGTGACTACAGCTTCCCTTATTGGACTTCTCTATACTATAGGGGGACAGTAGATGTTTATAGAAAGTTTTCCTTGTCTGCAGTACATAAAATTGGAATAACAGCAGTTTTCAGACTTCCAATATTCCTAAAGAATAATGAGTTATGTGAAAGTGTACATTTCAGGAGTCCTCCTTTGTTTTGTGTCTTGAAATCCTTAATAATGTGTCCTCCTTCTGAGCCAGGGAAGCGTCCTGTGCTGTGTTAGGGGCACTTTGGTGCAGTCTGCCCCTGCAGTGGAGCAATGCAGGATGTGAGAGGTACAGTACTGCAGTACTGAGCTATGGGACATGGAGCTGGAAGCTATTCTCCCCCCTCCATCCCAGCACAGGCTCTGCAAGAGGAGGAAGGAGGGAAGGGGTGTCTCTGTTTTGGTGCAGTTCACCTTATGCTGGATGCAGGAACAGGCTGAAATATCTCTGGGACTCCTAAATTCCCAAGGTCAATGTTAACAGGAGCCTCAAGGTAAATTTAGATGATTTCTTTTAGCATCTTGTCCTATACATATTTTTAGTTCTCAGCACTTTTCATCAGGATAGCTTTATTCGCTTTTCCCTCTATTAACCTCTTGTGTATAATATACTATGGCTGTCTAACTGTGCTGTGTGCTGTTATCTCTATCTTTTTATAGATTTGTTACATAATAGTCAACTTTTTTTGTGGCTTAATATATTTTAGCTATACTACTGCTATTACTGCAATTCTGTATATGATGTAGACCTGCAGTGTGTATACCCTATGCAGTGTGTATAGCCCTCCAACTTGCTGACCCTGATCTACTTGGTGACCTTTCTGTCTCCCTCTTTCTCAGATGGCCCGAGGATTTCTATCGTTCTCTTATGTCTTTTGTGGTCTGTACCTGGCTGTCCTCCATTCAGCATTACCTGCAGACAGGAACAGGGGACAGAGAAAAATAGTCCATGTCCAAGGTTAGATACTACTGCAAGTGTGGTCTTCTGGGTCCAAGAGTGGGAGACAGTCAGACATATATATTATTGAGTCCATATATTGTTTGGATATATACACAGGTTTGATGTATGGAAACAATTCCATTCCCCAGGTCAATGTTCCCAATCAAAGAATACTGTGCATACTAATAGATGGATTGAAAGTAGCAAAAATCATCTTTGATGGGTCACTGTTTAGGAATGGTGGCAACTACCCACAACTGCTAATACTGAACAGAGAGGGTCTTTATTTATTTTATTCACAAAAATGGCACAGTGCTTAGCAAACATCATCATCATCACTGTACCCATTGGGGCTCACAATCTAAATTGCCTATCTGTATGTTTTTGGAGCGTGGGAGGAAACTAAATTACCCGGAGGAAACCCACACAAGCACAGGAGAACATACAAACTCCTTGCAGATGTTGTCCTTGGTGGGATTTCAACTCAGGACCTCAGGACTGCAAGATGGCAGTGTTAACCACTCAACCAGTGTTGAACTGGTGGAGGAAGGTTGAACTAGATGGACCTAGGTCTTTTTTCAACCTAAGTAACTATGTAACTATGTAACCACTGAGCCACCTTGCTGCCCACTACTTCCTTAATTACACCTTTCCCATATGCCACTGGTGATTTTTTGTGCCATTTAAGTTGTTATTTATAATAATAATAATTTTATTCATTTATACAGCGCTATTAATTCCACAGCGCTTTACATATATTGGCAACACTGTCCCCATTGGAGCTCACAATCTTATATCTTATCTCCAAAATGACCTGGCTACATATTTAGAATATACTGTCTCTCTTTATCACATGACTAATGCTCATGAATAAAAATATACTATATACATATCTCTCTCTCTCTCTATATATATATATATACACATATATAAATACTGATCCACAGGTACAGGTAAAGATATATAATCGGATAATGATCAATTGCTTGAATCAGAATTTTAGAATTTTATGTTAAATGTATCTTTAAGAATTTTTTATCTTTTTGTTTCATTTTTCCTATCACTATTTATAGAAAAAATAATCAGATACAGTATTTTGAATTTTTTATACTATTCAATGAACTTTATGCTAAACTCATACTTCCTGTACAGACCTTTCAGCAGTCTCATAATTATGACAGACAGGATTACAATATAAGGTAACACCTCTATATACAATATAAGGTAACACAATATATAACACAAAATCTATCATTCGTCTTGGTCACTGCTCAATCTAAGGCGGGCTTTGCACGTTGCGACATCGCAAGCCAATGCTGCGATGTCGCACGCGATAGTCCCCGCCCCAGTCGCAGCAGCAATATCTTGTGATTCCTGGCGTAGCGAACATTATCGCTACGCCAGCTTCACATGCACTCACCTGTCCTGCGACGTCGCTCTGGCCGACGAACCGCCTCCTTCCTAAGGGGGCGGGTCGTACAACGTCAGAGCGACGGCAGGCAGCCAATCAAAGCGGAGGGGCGGAGATGAGCAGGATGTAAACATCCCGCCCACCTTCTTCCTTCCGTATAGCCGCCGGTGGCAGGTAAGGTGATGTTCCTCGCTCCTGCGGCTTCATACGCAGCGATGTGTGCTGCCGCAGGAACGAGGAACAACATCGTACCTGTCGCGGCAGTGTAATTTTGAAAAAGTCAGAGCCTACACCGATGATACGATAACGACGCTTTTGCGCTCGTTAATCGTATCATCTAGGATTTACACACTACGATATCGAAAATGACACTGGATGTGCGTCACTTTCAATTTGACGCCACCGACATCACACGTGCGATGTTGCAACGTGCAAAGCCGCCCTAACACTTATTCACAACAAACATAAGCCCAATAAAGAGCATACTCAAATAATGTTTTTACACAAATAATTAAGGCTGGATTCTATTGTCCATATCAAGTACAAGAAATAAGAGTCAAATATTAGACCTAGCGTACAGTGTGAAAATTGCAACACTTAATTAGTTAGATCAAAAATAAATAAACATTAAAGAAAATAGTACCCTTAAGAAAAATAGGTCATTTTCTGACAACACATTCTATTGAATCAGCCAGGAATCACAAACCTAAGTAATCCCCTTTCGGTCAGTTTTTTTTAGGATTTTAGTAATATGCTAAAGCTTATATTTGGCCAGACTTTTCTCTGCATTCCAAGTATCAATTTAGTAACACATCAGCTGAATCCTTGGAATTTAGCCAAAAATATTATTCTTAAATTATCTGTGACATTGGTACTCAGCTGTAAATTATTTTTCCATTGAGAATCTATTAGTTATATTAACATTCGAAGATATAATAAACCACTACAGCCAACAGATATGACACATCGCTGCCCTTTGGCACACGGTAAGAGGGGGTGCTCTAACCCACAAATCTTTTGGGCCTTCCAAAAAAGCCTCCTGATTATTTTCAGTTTAGACATAGGCTGGCATTCCTCTTCAGCACTGCAAAATAGCAAGAACATAGAAAATGACTAGAGATGAGCGAGTTCCGAAATATTTGTAATCGCTATACTCGTAACGAGTACCTTGTAATACTTGCGTATTCGATCCGAATAGCGAGTACATTGCAAGTCAATGGGGAATGTGAGTAATATTCTGCTGGACCCAACCAAAGAGGTCTCTGTCTCTCCTGCAAAATTGCGGCGGAGGGGCTTTTATAGACGGCCAACGAAACAACGAAAATGGCTGCAGCATTACTGTGATTGGTTACGAAGCCCAGTATGTTTGGTGGCTGCAAATAAGGCGCCAAACCTGCTGGGCGGAGCATATGAATATAGCGAGGCGAGTACACAAAAACTCGCAATATAACCAGTGACACGACTACCATACTATCCGTGCGAATAGCGAATAGTAACGATTACACTCACTCATCACTAAAAATGACCTAAACTGTTTACTTCTTCATTTTATAAGCAAATTTTAATCTATTGTTATTTCTTCCTCTCTAAAAAATTACTAATTTCAGAGGGTGAGACTGGTGAAGTAATTGTGCAGACAGCTCCAGGTATAGTGACCACACACAGAGGTGGCTCCATTATTCTTCCATGTCGCTACCACTATGAACATACTGGAGAAGATCCCGCACCAGTGCGCATTAAGTGGTCCAAGATCAGTGATCCTTCATCCTTTATTGATGTGTTTGTAGCTCTTGGGAGGGAAAGTAGAGGATTTGGATCCTTTAAGAACCGTGTGTCTCTTCAAGAACATGACCCAGGCGATGCTTCATTGATCATCCACAATATTACTTTAGATGACTATGGAAGGTATGAATGTGAAGTGACCAATGAGTTAGAAGATGACACAGGGACGGTAAAACTGGATTTAGAAGGTAAAATAATTCTCAACAAAACATCTACATTTCTAAGAAACCTATACCATGTGTTCAATATTCTAACTTTCTTCTCCATCTAAACTCAAAGCTCTTTATCCTTCATTTTAGGTGTGATCTTCCCTTACTACCCACGACTGGGACGATACAAAATGAACTTTCATGATGCAGAACAGGCATGTAAGCAGCAGGATGGAATCCTTGCTTCGTATGACCAGCTTCATGATGCCTGGCTTAATGGACTTGACTGGTGCAATGCAGGATGGCTACATGATGGCTCAGTGCAGTATCCAATCTCCAAGCCTCGTGAAGAATGTGGAAAAAGAGACACCCCTACTGGAGTTAGAAACTATGGCTACAGACACAAAGATGATGAGCGCTATGATGCCTTCTGCTTTACATCTAATCTTCATGGTAACATTTTCTGTTAGATCCTTATTACCTTCTGTAAACTAGAGAAATATTAGGAATCACAGAAATTTTACAAATCTTTGACATCTATAAGTCTAAAGGACAAAATGCTTTTGTATGGATAACAGAATTTCAATTTGACCATTAATAATTGAGTATACATACCTTAAAGGCCCTTTAAGGCCTTATGCCCTGATTTTTCGGTGTGACGGACCCACTATTCTGCCTGACGCAGTAATATTTCAAAGGATAGTACCATCTCAGACATGTATGTCATAGCCAAAATATTTACTAAAAATATCTGAGTGCTGGTTTGATTTCCTCGACTCCAACCTTTTTCTTCCTTGCTCGCACTCCTAACCATAAGATCATAAGAGGCCATGCATGCATATGACACTTTCCATTGTAGCTTATGTGAGTTGCTGAAAATGCCAAGTGTGTTACTACTTTAATAAAACTACCATGAAGATTGCCATATACATGAACTGCCATACTTCCATTTTGTTGGCGGAGCACACAGAGTTCTAGAAACCCACATTCTGATAGTGCCACTCACTACACTATTTGTACATACCTGTCCATGCTCGCACACTATGTGGCATATGTTTGGAGATAGAATTTATATATATATATATATATAATATACACATCAATGATCTTCAATAGGTGTCTTGTGACCCCCAGTTGTGTATATTGCTGTGTTTACGTCTTATTTTTCCATATTTGATGTCTTTCTTCTATAAAGGGTCTATATACAGACCTGCAATATAACAACCTACTGTGAAATAGCTTTATTCCCCTGTGTTTTACAGCTATGTCATTCTTAGAATTCCTAATGAATGTAAATCAAAGAATATTGGAGTATTTATGCAATGTACTATATATGATGGTCAATATAATTTTATTTATTCTATATTATTGCTATACTAAGCATTTCATGCCGCTGCCTGCATCTGCCTTATCATGCATTAGTTGTTTGGAGAATGATGTATCTAATAAGCTTTGTAGAATGTCGAGTCATGAAACTTTGGAGAACAATAATTCAGATAACTCTGCATAGTTCTTCTGCCATAGCACAGTGTATTCTGAAACGTATGCAGGTATGACAATTTCAGTAACTGAATACAAAAAGGGAAACACATATATTATATAGAGTCATTACAAAGAGTGATCTATTTCATATGTTTATTTCTGGTAATGTTGCTGGTTATGGCTTACAGTCAAAGAAAACCCAAAAGTCTTTATCTCAGAAAATTAGAATAGTATATAAGACCAACTGAGAAAATGATTTTAAACTCAGAAATGTTGGTCTACTGAAAGCATGTACAGTAAATGCACTCAATACTTGGTCGGGGCTCCTTTTGCATGAATTACTGCATCATTGCGTGGCATGGAGGCTATCAGCCTGTGGCACTGCTGAGGTGTTATGGAAGCCCAGGTTGCTTTGATAGCAGCCTTCCGCTCGTCTGCATTGTTGGGTCTAGTGTCTCTTATCTTCCTCTAGACAATACCTCATAGATTCTCAATGGGGTTTAGGTCAGGCGAGTTTGCTGGCTAATCAAGCACAGTGATACTGTGGTTATTGTGATGGTGGAATATGGGGGGGTTGTGTATAATTTTGTCTATGTTCATATTTTAAGAGCGTTGCTCCATTCATTCTGTGTATTCCTTGTCCTGTCTGCAGGTTAATTAACTTAGCTCAGTTACCATTTGCTTTCCTTTTGTAAAACCCCAAAGACATTTCCTGACTGTCCGGTCTTTAATCCCCAGCTTTCCAAATACTGGGAATCACCCCCTTTAGAGCCTCCGTCTCTAGATCTGGGGCTGGGGGCTTGAAAGCCCCTACCTGTCTGCTTACCCAGGAATTTAGACATTCTGGCTGAGAAAGATAAGAGAGACTAAGTAAGATTGATCCTCTGCGGAAGAAGCTGACACTGCAGAGAGACTGTGAAAAACCCAGATTTTCCTGGAAAAGGACTGCTGGAGGATTGTGACTAACCTCCCGGGACATTTATGTGATTACTGGACTGCTTTACCCTCTCTGTGGTGGATTATTTTATGGATCTTCGTATTTGCATGGAAGAAAGGATCTTTGGGTTGTTCACTCATCTCCCGCTCTGTTGATTGTGTGATATCGGAGAAGGACCCTGGGACAGTTATTAAACCAGGGATTGGTATTTTTAGTAGTGTGGACAAATGCCAAATCCTGCTGGAAAATTAAATTTCCATCTTCAAAAAGCTTGTCAGCAGAGGGAAGCCTGAAGTGCTCTAAAATTTCTTGGTAGACAGCTGCACTGACTTTGGTCTTGATAATACACAGTAGATCTACGACAGCAGATGACATGACTCCCCAAACCATCATTGACTGTGGAAATTTCACACTAGACCTCAAGCAGCTTGGATTGAGGCCTTTCCACTCTTCATCCGGACTCTGGGACCTTGATTTCCAAATGAAATGCAAAATTTATTTCCATCTGAAAATAACACCATGGATCATTGAGCAACAGTCCAGTTCTTTTTCTCCTTGGCCCAGATAAAACGCTTCTGGCATTGTCTATTGGTCATGAGTGACTTGACTGAAGGAATGTGACAGTTGTAGCCTGGATACATCTGTGTGTGGTGGCTCTTGAAGCACTGACTCCAGCAGCAGTCCACGCCTTGTGAATCTCCCCAAAATTTGAATGGCCTTTTTTTAACAATCATATCAAGCTGGAGGTTATCCCGCTTGCTTGTGCACCTTCTTCTACCACACTTTTTCCTTTCACTCAACTTTCCATTAATATACTTGGATACAGCACTCTGTGAACAACCAGCTTCTTTAGCAATGACCTTTTGTGGCTTACCCTCCTTGTGGAATGTGGCAATGTGCCTTCTGGACATCTATTAAGTCAGCAGTATTCCTCATGGTTGTGTAGCCTACTAAACCAGACTAAGGGACCATTTTAAACCCTTAGGAAGAATTTGCATGTGTTTTGTGGTAATTATTCTAATTTTCTGACATAATGACCTTTGGGTTTTCATTGACTGTAAACCATAGTAATCAACATCAACAGAAATATACACTTGAAATAGATCACTCTGTTTTGAATGACTATATAATATTTGCGTTTCCCTTTTTGTATTGAATTACTGAAATAAATGAACTTTTTGATGAAACCAAACGTTTACATACACTGTTTAAAAAGACACATATACAAGTTTGTTTCACTATCTGACGTGAAATCAGTATAAACCTTAACCATTTTAGGTAAATTAGGAACCAAAATTATTTATATTTGCCAAATGCCAGAATAATGAGAGAATGTTTTAAGGGATTTTTTTTTACTTTCTGAAAACTCAAACGTTTACATACACTAAGAGCACTTTGGCTTTAAACAATATGGGACAGCCCATATGATAATGTCATATCTTTGGAAGCTTATGATAGGATAATTGGCAAACTGAGTTAATTTGAGATACTGTAAACCTGTGGATGAACTTTAATGTGCACCTGAAACACACTGCTTCTTTGTGTAGCATCATGCAAATTCAAACAAAATCCAAGATACAAGATCTCATGAAGAGAATTGTGGACTTGCACTCACGTCTGGTTCATCATTGGGTGCAATTTCCAGATACCTGAAGGTATCTTGTTCATCTGTAGAAACAATTATACGCAAGTACAAACAAGATGGGAATGTCCAGCCATCATATCTCTCTGGAAGGAGATGGGTTCTGTGTACCACAAATGAACGTGCTTTGGTCAGACATGTGCATATCAACCCAGGAACAAAAGCAAAAGACCGTGGGAAGATGCTGGCGGAAACTGGTAAGATTGTGTCATTATCCACAGTGAAACGAGTACTGTATCAACATGGGCTGAAAGGTCACTCTGCCAGGAAGAAGCCATTACTCCAAAAGAAACATTAAAAAGCCAGATTAATGTTTGCAAATGCACACAGGAACAAAGACCTTATATTTTGGAGACATGTCCTGTGGTCTGACGAAACTAAAATTGAACTGATTGGCCATAATGACCATTATTACATTTGGAGGAAAAAGGGAGAAGCTTTGAAGCCTAAGAACACCATCCCAACTCTGAATCACAGGGGTGGCAGCATCATGTTCTGGGGTTGTTTTTCTGCAGGAGGGACTGGTGCACTTCACAAAATAGATGGTATAATCTGGAAAGAAGATTATGTGGCAATTCTGAAGCAACACCTCAAGACATCAGCCAAGAACTAAAGCTTGGGTGGAAATGGGTCTTCCAAATGGACAATGACCTAAAGCATACTGCCAAACCGGTTACAAAGTGGCTTAAGGAAAACAAAGTCAATGTTTTGGAGTGGCCATCAGAAAGCCCTGATCTCAATCCTATTGAAAATTTATGGGCAATGCTGGAAAGGCAGGTGGAATGAATGCAATTTACAAATATGGCTCAGTTACATCAGTTCTGTCAGGAGGAATGGGCCCAAATTCCTACTGACTATTGTGAGAAACTTGTGGATAGATATTCAAAACATTTGACCCAAGTCATACAGTTTAAAGGGTACCTGTAAGTTCCCATATGCGTTCTAACCTAGAAGCAGGGTGATGTGTGGCCTAGTAACCCCTTCCTACTCATCCATGTGTTATAATAGTGTGTAATATGAATAAATAAAAATATGTTTTCTAACTTATGTGTACCCTATGTAAATGAGCAGAGGCTCTAGCCCCCTGGGCGTCGCTTCGCCCTGTGGCCGTTTGCATGGCTTCCATGGTATCACACCTCTGTGGGCGTGATACTATGGATTTATATGAGCGACACACCACCGCTCCTTAAGATCCTGCGCGCGCTTACCATTCCCGCAGCCTTGCTATCCGGGTGCTTGCTTCTCGTCTTTAGGCTCTGCACATGGTCGGAACTGCAGGAGTCTTTGAGCATGTGCAGTGTGCGTCTGAAGCTGAGAAGCAAGCACCCAGATAACAAGGCTGCAGGAATGGTAAGCGCACAAGCGCGGGATCTCAAGGAGCGACGGGCATAATAACACAGAAACCATGCAAACGCCCACAGGATGAAGTGACGCTCAGGGGACTAGAGTCTCTGATCATTTACATAGGGAACATGTAAGTTATAAAGTATATTTTTAGACATTTATATTACACACTATTACAATACAGGGATGGGTAGGAAGGGGTTACTAGGCCACACATCACCCTGCTTTTAGGTTAGAACGCATAAGGGACCTGACAGGTTCTCTTTAAGTGCAATGCCACCAAATGCTAACAAAATGTATCTAAACTTTTGCCTTTGCAGAAAGTAATAAAAATGCCTTAAAACATTCTTTCTCTCTCTCATTATTCTGGCATTTGGAAAATATAAATAATTTTGGTTCCTAATTGACCTAAAACGGGAAAGGTTTATTCTGATTTCATGTCAGACAATGAGAAAAACATGCAGATATGTCTTTGTAGAGAGTGTCTGTAAACTTCTGGTTTCAACTGTACATATTTATACACAGTGTTCATCATAGATGAGTACATGCCCTTGGAAAAGTAAGATTTTAATTAATAGGTCATTGTATAGCTTGCTGTATACAAGAGCAATTTCCCAAATTTTTGAAAACACAAAATTGAAGAAAACATTTTTCTAACCCATAACCTAAAAGTAACGTTAACAATATAACTTTCATTACAAAATCTTCAGACATGACTTTTCTAATGTCCAGTGATCCAAAACACACCTGTTCATTTTTGTAGAGGAACATGGGGACAGTGATTCAGTCTACTGATCTGAATCCAACCGAACATTATAGGACAATGAGCATTTATCACCAATAATCTGCAGAATATTCTGAAATGCAGTATGTTATGATACAAAGTAATGTGAAGAAGACTGAAAAGACAATAGGCGCTAATAGGGTACCAACGTTGAAAAAATGTTTGAAGGAAATATCAGATGTGCTCACCTGATGCAGTTGTGAAAGTAGTCACAACTGCTTTGGAGAGCGTGTAGATTATGCCGGCAGCAGGCACCATGAGGAGGTGGCATCAAAAGATCAAATAGAAGTGGACTCCCGCGCTGTTGTAAGAAGATGGTCAGCAGTAATGGTTAAGTCATGATTTTATTGCGCGGGAGTCCACTTCTATTTGATCTTATGATGCAAAGTAATTAGTGAAAACATTTCAGTTTACTTCATTGATATATTTATATATTATCTTTATTATAGGAAAAGTGTATTTCCTGAAGACATTTTACAAGATGAGTTTTTTGGAGGCAGCTAAAGCCTGTGAGAAGAATGGCGATATATTAGCAAAAGTTGGTCAACTGTATGCCGCCTGGAAACTACAGCTTTTGGACAGATGTGAAGCCGGATGGCTCGGCGATGGCAGTGTTCGGTACCCCATTGTAAATCCTCGACAAAAGTGTGGAGGAACTGAGCCTGGGGTGAGGAACCTTGGGTTTCCCAGTAAAAAGTATAAATTATTCGGGGTGTACTGCTTTAAAGGAAAAGTTGGAGCAGAAGAAAACGAAGAAAAAGAAAAGATTAAGGATGGAATCATGCAATGGAAATCTAACCATGTGTAGAGTGTGTGATGGAGTCTCCTGGACACTGCTGATCTGAAATGAATACCCACATATACATATACATCAACGCACGCTGCAAGCTTGTGTCTTATCAATGTGGAACAACCTTAAATTGCTTGCAAATGGGTCAGTATATATACCACATCAAATCTTGTAATACGGATATCAGACTGAAGAGGAAGCAAAGCAATCCAGAAAGGACTGATGAGGAAAACCATAATACAGTATATTCCAATGTCAAATCTTTTGGAAGTCAAGCGAAGAAATTAATAAAATGGATTAAGTTTGGATCATATACTTATGCTAAATCTCATTTACTGGATGAATGACAATGTCCATAGTGCAACCATGCTGCATTGTAACTGAATAAACCCTTTATGTTAGAGAAAATGAGCATGAAATGTATATAATCAATGGCGAGAACTGCAACTAATTATATGGGAATCATGAACTCTTATGAAGGGGATATATGCCATAAAAAAGGTCATATTATTGGAACACACAAAAAGACGATGAATATGCGGATTTTATCATCTTGAGACCATTGTGGTCCATTTGCATAATTATATTAGTAAGAAAGTTATGTTGCTTCATGGGGTAATAGGGTATAAGGTGATTGGAGAAATACCTGGAGGTTCTTGTCATTCATGAAGTTATTCCCCATTTGCAGATAGTTTTAGAATATTGTTGGACCATCCCATTATATTTGGTTAGTGGCGGCAGAACGGGTACAAGGTGACCTTGTATTTTTACTAGAAATGCTATTATAGTGATTTTATCCCAACCGACCCTGCATTTATTCCACCTGATCGCGGAAAGGGATGTACAGGAAAAAATGATCAGATTCACTGCCAGCCTTTCCTTTTTGATACATGGCAGCACTATTTTGTGATGGTAGAAAATTAAAGCAAACATGATACTGCCTCCGCCTATTGTCCAAGATTATGTTTTAGTGGATGTGCTGTGAATAGGAAGGTCTCCTACAGTGTTGCGGTCATTTTTGATGAAGGTCTAAAGCATAATTTGTTGCTCCATGGATGAACGAGAACTGTACTGCACATGATGAGACTAAAAAGAGGAGAAAGCTGCCATTTAGGTAATATGGAATTAGGCTGCAATGTATTACGGCAGAGTTTGGACGGTATATTTGAGAAAATAGAATACTACGATGGAGGGTTAAGTATATAACTACTGCTCTGCTTGTACTATGTCTCTTATGATTTGAAAGATTACATATCCCTATTTAAGAAAACTTCTGATGCTGTATTATATATTCTATCATTTTACTAATCAAATTTATATAGTATTCTGGGTATCACGGATGTTTCCTAAAATGGTTTTCAGTTTTTTTTTGGGGGGGTAAATCAGGTTAAATGTAAAGTTAATCACTGTTGTAATGCAAAGTTATACAACTTTCTAACATACCGTACTTTTAAAATGTTTCCACTATATGTGGACTGGTCTGGAATTCTCAAAACTAGTAAAAATTTAAAGGAAATATTTCACCAGGTTTTCACTATCTCATCTAAGAACAGTATTATGTAGAGACAGAGACCCTAGTTCCAAGCATGTATCATTTACTGGTTTCCATACTGCATATTTTATAAAAATATCTGTTTTATCTGCTGTAGATCTAACAGTTCTCTGAATGCTGAGCTCCGTCCTCATTTGATGATTGACGTAGATGATGCCTCTGGCGCCATCCACATAGCCGGGAAAAATCTTGCGCTTGTGCAGAGACATTGCCGGCTTGCACAGGCGTTCGTCGCTCTACCCTATTCCAGGTAGAGCCAAAAACATTTGTGCAAACCTACAAATGACTTAAGTACATCTATAATGCTAAATAAATGTCTAAATAGACAAATATATTCAAAAACATTGATGTACCTGCGCGAGCCAGCAATGACTCTGCACAGGCGGGAGATTTTGCCCTTCTATGTGGGTGACACAGGTGATGTCATCTACCTTGCACCTGTGCATAAACATAAACCTTTATAGAATACAGTGTAGGTGCTGCTTAAGGTACTAGTTTTGGTTTAGAACGCAAAAAACTGGTGACAGGTTCCCTTTAAATTAGGCAACTTGGATGTTATTCACTTAAAACAAGTTATGTTCATAACCATTTCTATGACAATTAGCATCATTCTAACAATAGTCTCTGCAAGGCAGCATTGATGACAGCAAAAGGAGACACTAGGGCTCAACCCATCCTTAAGCTTAAAGAGGTTTTCTACTATTAATGTGACCATTTTCTTTTATCCTAACTCTTCCTAACTAACACTTTGCTAATATACTTCTGCT
Source organism: Anomaloglossus baeobatrachus (assembly GCF_048569485.1). Lineage (NCBI taxonomy): Eukaryota > Metazoa > Chordata > Amphibia > Anura > Aromobatidae > Anomaloglossus > Anomaloglossus baeobatrachus. Next base: position 486,511,301 of record NC_134353.1, on the reverse strand, counting down.
CTCTATTTTGTTCCTATAAGCTTATCTCTAAGAACTTCGTAAATACCTTTATTGTTGATGCTTTGATTCTTCCAGCTGCACACTGTAATCAGAACAACTGAGAAGGGCACATCACTAGTAGGGGCAGGGCTACCTCTCTGTGAGTAACAGCAGTCACGGCCGCATGCCCAGATCACAATTCATTCTCATCTCTGCCTCCACCAGTACCCTGCTCAGTTGATCCTATCCAGGTCTATAGCCGGAAGGATCAAAGCTACAACAACAATAAAGGTATTTATGAACCTCTTAGAGATGAGCTTACAGGAGCAGAGTAGGTAGCAGAAGTATATTAGGAAAGTGTTAGGAAAAGTTAGGATAAAAGAAAGGAGATCAGATTAGTGGTGGAAAACCTCTTTAACGTCATGCTCAAGATTCCTCATTCTAAAAATGTGTATGCCTTTCCTCTCCAAATAGGTATAACCTGTAATCTTATGGAACTCCTTTAAGTAGCAGTTACTCCGTAAGGCCTCTTTCACACGTACGTCCCTCCGGTATGTGTTTGGCAGTTTTCTCATGTACCGGAGACACGTACACACATAGACCTAGGTATTCCTATGGTTTTGGACACACGTAAGTATTTGCGAATGGAATGTGTGTCTGTTCCGTACTTACGTGTGTCCGTGTGTTTCTCACGCCGACATGTCCGTTTTCTCTCCGGCATCACGGGTGTTACACGGAACGCAAACGTGTCATACGTAATGCAAACGGACCACACGGATGTGTTCCGTGTGACACGCACCGGAGAAAAGACATGTTTCTGTGAGAAAAAAAAACAAAACTTTACTCACCTTCTCCAGCCCTGCAGTCTCTGCCGCTGCTGTCACTTGCTGCCGACCGCCGCTCATTATGCTCAATGAATATTCACTTCACTGTGGCCGGAAGCAGCAGCAGCGGGGATTCGGCAGGACCGTCGACCGAAGATCAGTACCACGGACAGCGACACCAGGGACAGATGAGCAGAAAGTTCCCGTTCTTCGTGTGTTATCATCACAGATACCACACGGAGAACACACGTAGCCCATAAACACGGCTCACGGAGGGCAACACGCACCTCTGACACGTCCGTGAAAAACGTGCATGGTTTTTCACGAACGTGTGAAAGAGGACTAACAGTGTAGACGTAACGCATCCTAAGACTGCCCATATCTTTTTAATAAGAAAAAAGTGCCTTCCTTATAGCACCAGGAATTATATATATCTGATCCTATAATGTCTTGATGATATTTGCAACATAATGTCAGTTGGTCGTCACTTGTTCCATTACAGTAGATGATAAACTGCCAGAATTTTGCAGACATGATGGTGGTATTTAGTTGTTTGCTAAGTAGCAAGTTAGAACAGATAGCAGAAATGTAAATGGCAAATTTTAGTGAGAATGGATCTGCAATGTGAAAATGTCTGACTCTCTCGTAATAACTTAATTATCTGACTTGAACAGATGAATTAACCGAAAATAGATAGTGAAAAAGGCTTTCTCCAGAAACAATTACCGTAAGTGGTGATTATATATTTCTAACTGCACAAATATTTCTTGTTGTATGCATACACACCTAGCAACACAGGGATTCCATTTTTCTCTCCTACTGCACAGTAATTTTGAAAAATAAATGGAGGGAAAGGCTTTGTGGAAGAATGGGAAATAATTGTACATAAAATGCAGGCAGTGAGCCTGCCATCCATTAGCGTTGAATCATGCAGACTTCTCATATATAATCTACATTAAAAGGACATAATTATCCTGTATGACATCTTTCATTTGAATTGGAGCTTTCTGGCTTTCTTTTGCCAACCAAATTAAGTGCGTTTTATACTTTTTTTTGTCTCTTTTTCCATCTTCCAACTTCTGTTAAAAAAGCTAAACTATGGATTAAACAAATGTTCACAAACACCATAAAATTCAATAGGAGGTTACGTTCACACGTCTGTATTTTCGGTCTTAAGGCTACTTTACACACTGCGATATCGGTACCGATATCGCTAGTGTGGGTACCCGCCCCCATCTGTTGCGCGACACGGGCAAATCGCTGCCCGTGCCGCACAACAGCCGTCACACATACTTACCTGTCCGGCGACGTCGCTGTGACGGGCGAACCGCCTCCTTTCTAAGGGGGCGGTCCGTGCGGCGTCACAGCGACGTCACTGAAGCGTCACTGAACCGCCGCCCAATAGAAGCGGAGGGGCGGAGATGAGCGGGACGTAACATCCCGCCCACCTCCTTCCTTCTGCATTGTGGCCGGGAGGCAGGTAAGGGGAGGTTCCTCGTTCCTGCGGCGTCACACGCAGCGATGTGTGCTGCCGCAGGAACGAGGAACAACTTCGTTACTGCTGCAGTAACGATTTTTAAGAATGGACCCCCATGTCGCCGATTAGTGATTTTGCACGTTTTTGCAACAATGCAAAATCGCTTTTCGGTGTCACACGCAACGGCATCGCTAATGCGGCCGGATGTGCGTCACAAAATCCGTGACCCCAACGACTCCGCATTAGCGATGTCGCAGCGTGTAAAGCCCGCTTTAGTGTAGATGACCGTTTTTTACATGGACATTAAGAAAACATCCTAACAGGCATTAGTCTGTTCTACATTTCAGATGAGGCTCGCTTATTTAAAGCTTATGGGTGCGCAAATGAAAGTCTTTAACATAGGAAACTATCTGTTCTGTTAAACTGTAGAAATTGCTCCTGCATATAAATGGATGTCATATAAATGACAATAGATTTTTTTCTAGGTGTGTGAACTTAGTCTAACTATAAGGGGTACTTTGCACGTTGCAACATCGCTACTGCGATCTCGTCGGGGTCAAATCGAAAGTGACGCACATCCGGCGCCAGTAACGACGTCGCAACGTGTAAAGCCTAGAAGCACCGATAAACGAATGTCAAAGCGTCGAAAATCGGTGATCTGTGTAGTGTCGGTCATTTCCATAATTTCGCTGCAGCGACAGGTACGATGTTGTTCCTCGTTCCTGCGGCAGCACACATCGCTGTGAATGAAGTCGCAGGAGCGAGGAACATCTCCTTACCTGCGTCCTGCGTGCAATGAGGAAGGAAGGAGGTGGGCGGGATGTTTACGTCCCGCTCATCTCCACCCCTCCTCTTCTATTGGCCGCCTGCTGTGTGACGTTGCTGTGACGCCGCACGACCCGCCCCCTTAGGAAGGAGGCGGGTCACCGGCCAGAGCGATGTCGCGGGGCACAGGTAAGTGCATGTGAAGCTGCCGTAGCAATAATGTTCGCTACGGCAGCTATCACAAGATATCACATCTGCGACGGGGGCGGGGACTATCGCGCTCGGCATCGCTACAATCAGCTAGCGTGCAAAGTACCCCTAAGGGTTTATAACGTTCCTGGGTGACCAATATCCAAAAACAGTAGATTAAAATATCAACCACTGGCAAGTCACAAAAATCTCCACTCCCTAACTTATCAATGTTAACATTCTAGTCATTGCCGAATTAAAAAAGAAAAACCCCAAAACAAAAATAAACTGTTTTATATATTATTATAGTTTAATGATAGCTGAAATAAGATTGGCATCATTATAGGCCCAACCAAACAAACAAAGGGACCATGGTATGCAGTTACCAGCTCATCATCATCCAAATTTGGATCCAGGCAGGTCCATTTATGGGATTGCAGTGGCCCCACACTGTAATAAAAATGCTAGTTTTAGATCTTGCAGAATAAGACTTTGTTTACATTAGGTTTCTACCCTAAGCTTATCATATATGTCTGGAAAAGCTCCTGGAATATCTGAAAAACATCCACGGGTCTCAAGGTTCTTGACTAATGTATAGTGCAAGGGTGGGGAACCTTTTTTTCTACCTGGAGCCATTTAGAAAGTTCTCTCAACCCTTGGGAGCCGCAAAAAAAATATATATCATAGGAGGGGCTGGGGACATATCTAGACACATCACATGAGGGGCTGGGTACATATACACATCACAGGAGGGGCTGGGGCTATGACATTACTGGGAGGGCATGGACAGTACTACCGGTCATGGACACTACTGGGGGTGGCACTGCAGCACAAGACGGGCACAAGCAGGACTGGTGGACATGGACAGGACTGAGGGAGCACAGACATCACCATGGGGGCACATACAGCATTGGGGGGGAACATCACTGGGTTGGTGGCAGACAGCACTGGGTTGATGGCACACAGCACTGGGTTGGTGACACACAGCACTGGGTTAGTGACACACAGCACTAGGGGGTACAAAGCACTAGGTGGAGGGCTCACAGCAGCGGGAGGTAGGGGGCTCACAGCAATGGGAGCCAGGAGGCTTACAGCAGTGGGAGGCAGGAGGCTCACAGCAGCGGGAGGCAGGAAGCTCACAGCAGCAGGAGGAAGGTACAGTACAGCAGAAGGCTCACAGCAGTGAGACAGGGAGGCAGGAGGCTCACAGCAATGAGAGGCAGGTACAATAGGAGGCTCACTACAGCAGGAGACAAGAGGCTCACAACAGCAGAAGGCAGGTAAATCAGGGAGGCAGAAGGCTCACAGCAATGGGAGGCAGGTACAGCAGGGTGTTAGGAGGCTCACAGCGGGGAGGCAGGAGGCTTACAGCAGTGGGAGGCAGATACAGCAGGGAGGCAGGAAACACAACAGCAGGAGACAGATACAGCAGGGAGGCAGGAGGCTCACTGCAGCAGGAGGCAGATAGAGCAGGGAGGCCAGTAAACCTGCTGCTCCTGTTCTTCTGTGGGACGGGAGCGCAACACTTCTCGCTCTTACCCTGCCCACCACGCCTGTGCCAGCTTGCTGAGCACTTAATGTTATGAGCAGCACATATTATGATTTAAAGGGCAGTTGACAACCTCGGCTCCCGCCCAAGTGCCGCTCAAGTACTGCGGTTCTGGGAATGTGCCTAGGGGCCGCATAAAAATAGGACAGCATGGGATCATAGCTGATTATTTTTGTCAGATAAAACATTTCCCTGCCTGTTTATAAAAAAAAAATATCTTAAAGAAATAACTTGCGATCCTGTGCTATAATGTTTGTATACTTTTTTTTACTTCATCCCCGTCCCAGGAGATGTGGCATGATCAGACCGTGTCCTTATACGGTCAGACACAGCCATTACACAGTACATAGCAGGGACACATATATAACATTATCTCAGCACAGGAACATTTTATATAAACACATCCAATTGTATAAATAGTATTCCAAGATCTCTTGATTAAAATTAACTTTGTTTGTGGAACAACCCCTTTAAGTATTAGGTTTTTGGACAGCCCCTTTAACACTTATTTAAATTGTAGTTTGTTTTCTTGGTCACTATGTATGCATAGTAACTTAGTGACAGAGATGACAGTGAAAATAAAGAGGTGGTGAGTGCTTCGCTTACCAGGGAAAGGATGCACCGCACTTTACACCAAGGAAGAAGCAGAGCTCACAGGAATCACCAGCTTGCCGATTTGCTAGTGATCCTCTTTGTATTAATCAGCCTCAAGCAGCCTCCTTTCCTGCCACCTTTACTGGGTACACCTATGTTGACCACAACTTTTCAGTGTGAAGGCAGTCAATAAAAAAAACATACATTGCACACTAAATATTTTTAAAAGAGCACATGCTACTGTTTCCCTCTGCTAGGTCAAATGTTGAAGCCTTCTGTCAGAGCTTGATGTAAACAATGCCTAAAAAAAGGTCAACCCTAGAGTTGAGCGAGAACCTAACTATTCGTACTCGCCATACTCATAATGAATACTGTCTAATACTCGCGTATTTATTCCGAATAGCATGTGCACTGCAAGTCAATGGGGAAAACTCGCAACGTAACGAGTAGCCTGAATTCCACACTATTAGTGCGAGTAGCGAATAGTACGGCATTCGGGTTACTCGTTACTTTGTGAGCTTTTCCCCATTGACTTGCATTGCACACGCTATTCAGAATGAATATGCGAGTGTTAGACACTACAGTACTCGATATGAGAATAGCAAGTACGAACAGTTAGGTACTCGCTCAACTCTAGTCATCCCTAATTTAGCTTTCAGTCTCCTGTCCTTAAACATTTGTATGATCCTAGAATTACGATTCAAAGAATCTTCTGAATTCTTATCAATAGCAGTTCCTAATGAATCCAGTTGCCTCCAAATCGCTTATAAAATACATGTATGTATGTGGCATGCAAATGACCATAATGAAGCAGTTTTGTACTATGCAGAGCCAAAATCTGAGCTCTACCAATATTCTGTATATGTTCCTGAAGGAGTATTTAAAAAATAAAAAACTATGGTATAAGCTTGTGTTTGAGGACATGGTTTTCTTATCTTGTGCAACCTATTTATGCTATTACAGTACGACATGCTGTTTTATGGAAGTACACATTTCCTAAATCATTAATTTGTTTGTGCAAGGCTGATATGGGAGGTGTACATGAAGAAGTATTTCCCCAAGTATTCTTCTAGCAGAAAACTCGCCCCTAGAGAAATAGCCATTAACCTGTTTTGCTATCCTTGAGCAACAGAGATGTTTGACTTATTCAATTTAGTATCCTAGACCACCATAGATGCTATCATTGCCACTTCCCCAACGCACAAGGGATATTAGCATTAACCTCTCCACTGCTGTACATTACCATGGATGTTACCATTAATTTCTTCACCTACCCTAGATCAGCAGACATGGTATAATTACTAAATATGTTAAGGTTTTACCATCAAAGGAAGGTTGGAATTAACCTTTTCCTCTATACAGTTGGGTACAGCCCTCCTCCCCATTATTAGATATTAGCTTTTCAATAAATTATTTAAGTAAGCATTGCAATATTGTAACACCCGGAGTCGATAGGTTTTCACCCGACTCATCGCCGGGCCGAGGTTGTGTGGCGCCCCTGACCTGGTCAGGCACCACTGAGTACTGCACCCATGCTGGGGACAGTACAATACAGGTAATCCAGAAGGCTGACCGAGGTGTGACTTCACAGGCGCATAGTGATCAGGTCTCACACATGTACCTATGAGAGGACCCCTGGGGATCCCAGGAGGGGGAAAAGCCTTCACCTCCACTGGAATAGTGGAGGGGGCCAAAAGCCTCCATCTCCTCTCAAGGGGTGTGGTAAGAGAGCCTGGTTGCTAGGTGGCGTAGGCAGGCACAAGAGGGAAGAGAAGGAGGAGTAAACAGTCTGCAGCAGAGTGTGGAGGAGTGAGGAGCATGAAGTGGAGCTCAGACAGGAGGAGAAGTGCAGGTCCCTCAAGTGAGCCGGTTCAGTGCAGAGTCCAGGGAGCTCCGAGGAGAGCTGACCCCTTCCCCTGGAGCTGTTGCAGTCTGACAGCGTCCGCGCAGTGACTACCGACGGGGGAGAACGGTCACCTAGGAGTGCTACCCGAAACCCATCTCCAGCTAGAGAGAGAGCACAGAGTGGGAAGTAAGGAGACTGCTAGGGAGTACCAGGCCCAAACGGGCGGCAGATCCCGGAGCGGGGATAGATCCACCTTTCCCTGCTAAACCTGCCGGTGTGGGGCCCTCAAAGCCCACACCACAACACCACAAAAGCCGCAGCCACGTAGCCACAGTTAGGGCCCATAGTTCGCAGGAGGCAAGCAGCTGGAGTGATCTGGCCCAGGCAACAAGCAAACGGCAAACGAAGGGGAGTGAGGCTTCAGCAACTTCCCTGGGTGACCCCCATAGGGACTAAAAGTCGGGGTTACCCCAAACCACTAAGGGCTAAGGAAGGCGAGTCGGTAGTCACCATCAGAAGTCAGCCTGAAGGATACCTGGTTCCAGCCTGGTTCATCCCAGCTACGCCCGGGTTACTCACCCTGCCATCTGAAGTGAGTAAAACCCCTGAAAGACATTCTGCGTGTGTGGAGTTATTCTGCGCCTTGTGGTACTACGCACCTACACAGGGCCCTGGGGCTTGCCTCACTCTCAGGAGGCTATTCCAACTAACTGCACTCACCATCAGCCCCAGGCGTCCCTCAACCTGCAGTGGCGGTCCCCACTGACCGCAATACTGAGAGTGGCGTCACGACAAATAGAAGATTCCCTACCAGTGACGAGATCCAGCCGAGTGGAGTCCCTGAAGGTAATGCACCGACACAACACCTGTGGGGCTTCACATCTGGCGTCACGAACAGGATAAGGACTAGACCTGTTCAGACAGGTGACCATGTGCCTGGGCGGTCCGCTTGAAAAATTGGAAGGGCCGCCATATTGCCACCATGAAAAGCGCGCTGAAAAACAACAGCAGCCCGCGCTGGGAGAAGTTACCGCCCACGAAGAGGTGTGGCTACCCAGAGATCCCCTGCAGAGTTCTGACCTCGCTTGTGAAGAGAGCGGAAGCGTCCAGAGACGGCGGAACGGAAAAGAAGCCAGAAGTCTGCTGCTAGAGAAAATGGCGTCTGAACACCGAGACCCAGAGCCAGGCTCCGCTGCCTGGTGGTGTCGGGAGCTCGCCGAGTTCTGCGATCAACTGGAGGCCAGGGTCGGAAGGCTGATCAGAGAGGGACGGACGGAGTTTCTGTGGATGACCGCGGCGGTTCAGGCCTATGAGGGGAGAGCTGCGCGCCGAGTGCCAGACCGGGCGGTGATGACTCAGACCCCGATGCTGCCACCGATGGGTGAGTCCAGTGATGCCCCTGCCAGCGCGAGTGCCCCGACCCCTTCTGCCACGCCCGCAGTCCCTGAGGAGGCGTCCGGCGCGGCGACGCTGAAGCAGGCCGCAGCCACGCCAGGTGCAGCCCGCCAAGCTCAGGCCGCCGCAGCGATGCCCTGCTCGGCCCACCAAGACCCGGTCCCTGCAGCAACGCCCAGTCCGGCCCGCAAAGAACCGGCTGCCACCGCGACCCTCATCCGCGCCGCAAGTGAGGTGCTGAACCAGGCCGCAGCCCCGTCAGGTGCGGCCCGCCAAGCCCAGATCGCTGCAGCGACGCCCAGCCCAGCCTGCAAAGACCCCATCGCAGCTGCGACGCCGATCCAAGCTGCGTCAGAAGTGCCCATCCAGGCCGCCGCCATGCCGGGCGCGGCCCGCCAAGACCAGGCCGCCGCCATGCCAGGCGCGGCCCGCCAAGACCAGGCCGCCGCCATATCGGGCGCGGCCCGCCAAGATAAGATTGCATCACCATTTACCCCGGCCTGCAAGGCCAGAGCAGACACCGCTCCCCAGTCCAAGGAGGTCCCTGCTAGGAAGCCCACGCTGGGGGAGGACCCCGCATACTGGCAGCTGAAGGCTGACATGGAGGCCAAGTTCCCACAGGAGATGGTGGATCAATACATGCTCCCTCCGCACACCCCCAAGAGGATTCCGGCAACCCCTGCAGCAACTACGCCAAAGAGTCCCCCGCCTGGGCCTGCTGAAGAAAGTCCATCCCCAGCACTGCCACCAAAGGAGTGCTCAGAAGAACTAAGGGGGAGGGGAGGCCAGGAAGCTGAGGAGCTGACTCAGGAGCCACCAGCAGTGGATCCATGCCCAGAGCCAGAGATGTTGCCATACTCTCGCTGGGATGAAGAAGACCTAACACCGTCTGCGGAAGAAGATTTGCCTAAAAGCCTCACCTGGGAGCTTGTAAGCTGTACCTCGCAGAATCCAGTCCGCAAGACACGGCGCCGTAGCAGAACCCAGTCTTTCCCTGCACCGCCATCCCCAGAGCAGAGAGAAGCCACGGCCAGAGACCTAGAGGAGAAACGGTTCCTGAGAAGAGCCAAAGCCCAGGTCAGAGGACCCCTTTGTAGAGGAATTGTGGAAGACTTTAGCCTGAAGTCAGGATACGGATTCATCGTTGCACCTGGTATAAAGGAAGGTATCTTCGTCAATAGAAGAGACGTCAGAGCCCACTTGCCCAGAGGACATCCTGGAAGAAACTTAAAGATGGGAGACTCCGTACAATTTACCATGCATCAAGGAGAAAGAGGCTGGTACGCGCTAGATGTAGCACCATGTCCTAAAGGAGAAGAAAGGAAAGACAGCGATAAAGAAAGAAAAGACAAAGGACCTACTGATGAGACTACCACAGATGAAGAAAAAGGTCAAGGAAGCAACAGGTGCCGCAGCCCTACAGGCCCAAGCCCTGGTGAGGAGGAATCTGCATAAAGTTCATGTAAAGTAAAGCAAGTTACCAGTTTGAAAAAGTTTGTTTTGCAACGTTTTACAAGTTCAAGAATGTGCCCACATAAACTCATGTGAGAAATGAACCTTAAGGCTATGAACTGGCTATAGCCACCAACTCTCGCAGTGTAAATAGTTACACCAGAGGGCCCCACCACCACCAGAGTCAGCCTGTTTAGGGGCTTTGCTCGTCTGCAACCAGGGAGCACGTCCGTATATAGGGCCTTGGCTTACCTGCAACCAGAGAGCATGCCTGTTTATGGGGCCTGGCTCTCCACCACAAAGAGGGTACCTGGTCAGCACCAACTGTGGAGGCCGCCTCTACATCCTGCCAGAAGAGGCTGAAGGCGCGGATCCACCAGGCCAGGTATACCCTGAAGACCACCAGCCCATGTAAGCCGCCTCTACATCCTGCCAGAAGTGGCTGAAGGCGCGGCCAACGTGAGAGGGTTTTGGGTGGGTTAACGGACTTGTGGGTGGAGGGTGGTGATGTATGGTACCTGGTGCTTTTAAAAATGTTTTACATGTTTTAATGTTTTATGCATTTTAAAATGTTGTCTTGCAGCCCGAGGACGTGCTGGTGATAACTAAGGGGGAATGTGGCGCCCCTGACCTGGTCAGGCACCACTGAGTACTGCACCCATGCTGGGGACAGTACAATACAGGTAATCCAGAAGGCTGACCGAGGTGTGACTTCACAGGCGCATAGTGATCAGGTCTCACACATGTACCTATGAGAGGACCCCTGGGGATCCCAGGAGGGGGAAAAGCCTTCACCTCCACTGGAATAGTGGAGGGGGCCAAAAGCCTCCATCTCCTCTCAAGGGGTGTGGTAAGAGAGCCTGGTTGCTAGGTGGCGTAGGCAGGCACAAGAGGGAAGAGAAGGAGGAGTAAACAGTCTGCAGCAGAGTGTGGAGGAGTGAGGAGCATGAAGTGGAGCTCAGACAGGAGGAGAAGTGCAGGTCCCTCAAGTGAGCCGGTTCAGTGCAGAGTCCAGGGAGCTCCGAGGAGAGCTAACCCCTTCCCCTGGAGCTGTTGCAGTCTGACAGCGTCCGCGCAGTGACTACCGACGGGGGAGAACGGTCACCTAGGAGTGCTACCCGAAACCCATCTCCAGCTAGAGAGAGAGCACAGAGTGGGAAGTAAGGAGACTGCTAGGGAGTACCAGGCCCAAACGGGCGGCAGATCCCGGAGCGGGGATAGATCCACCTTTCCCTGCTAAACCTGCCGGTGTGGGGCCCTCAAAGCCCACACCACAACACCACAAAAGCCGCAGCCACGTAGCCACAGTTAGGGCCCATAGTTCGCAGGAGGCAAGCAGCTGGAGTGATCTGGCCCAGGCAACAAGCAAACGGCAAACGAAGGGGAGTGAGGCTTCAGCAACTTCCCTGGGTGACCCCCATAGGGACTAAAAGTCGGGGTTACCCCAAACCACTAAGGGCTAAGGAAGGCGAGTCGGTAGTCACCATCAGAAGTCAGCCTGAAGGATACCTGGTTCCAGCCTGGTTCATCCCAGCTACGCCCGGGTTACTCACCCTGCCATCTGAAGTGAGTAAAACCCCTGAAAGACATTCTGCGTGTGTGGAGTTATTCTGCGCCTTGTGGTACTACGCACCTACACAGGGCCCTGGGGCTTGCCTCACTCTCAGGAGGCTATTCCAACTAACTGCACTCACCATCAGCCCCAGGCGTCCCTCAACCTGCAGTGGCGGTCCCCACTGACCGCAATACTGAGAGTGGCGTCACGACAAATAGAAGATTCCCTACCAGTGACGAGATCCAGCCGAGTGGAGTCCCTGAAGGTAATGCACCGACACAACACCTGTGGGGCTTCACAGTTGCAGATCCTCTGCGTCGTCACGGCTGACCTGACCCGGTTTCGTGACCCCCGAGGCGCACAGAAGGGCTGGGAAGGCGGTGGATGGGAGGAAGGACAGAGGGAGAGGGTGGTAGTGACAGTGACGAAGGTCTTTTTAGATCTTGATGCCACCTGTGGTCCGCGGCCAGGGATGGGCCGCCACTGCGAGTGTTGCTCTCCGGGGCTGATGGTGAAGGTCACAGCGGGGATGGTGTCGCTCCCCACAGGCGGAGCGGTGTTACCCCGGGGAGGATGACTGAGGACAGAAGGGTGTGGTGGTAGTCCTCGTTGGCGCCGCAGCGCTGGGCGATGACTCCGGTAAAGAACAGGCAAAGACAGGTGCTGCGGTTCCAGCTCTTTTACTCACTGATAGTTCAGAGTACCGTTCTCTGCCATGATGGGCTCCAGCCGATCGCGGTTAGTCGGCAGTCACTGCTGTTGCCTGTGGAAGTCTTTCTAGTGAAGTGTCCCCTGTGTGCTATCCGGAACCCGGGCCGAGCCTCCAGCTCCAAGCCATGGGTCCCACGAAGGAAGAGAAACACTCAACCCCTACTGTCTGTGTGAGATGTTATCCCAGGTTGTGACTGGGAAAGTCTGCTCTAGTGAGATGGTGGCACCTACTCCTTACCCCAAGTGGTGCCGCCCCCAGTGGTTGTCCTAGCGACCGAGGAAGTCCCATGCTTCGTGATGGCTAACTCCCCTGTCTGCCCTAGTCCATCCCACTGTGGGAAAGCACCTTATTGTTTTATGTGTGTGGTTTTGTGAAGGCACTGGCAGTTAACTCCCTCTTAACCCGGGATGGATATTACCCCTTAAAGGAGGTGTACTACCCTGTGGTGCCTGAAGCCTCAGGGGCACTACAATATATTCTAGAAAAACTGTAATATTCAAATGTTAACTAAGATGACCGGTTTAAAGAAACCCAAACTCTAATAACCTACAGATCTAAAGTTAATCTGAAGGATGGTAGTGTTACAGTGCTGTTCAGCTGCCGTACTGAAAACTAGGAGAAAATGAACTTAATTTTTCCCAGGAGCTGCTGGCTTTCAGTCATAGAAGTGTGCACAGAGTGGCGACAGTCACCACTGAGTACACAGTGAGCTGCAGCTGTAAACACTCTCTGGCACTTTGATTTTCAACTCACTCTGTACATATGCGCTGCTAGGTGAGCTGACAAAGTGCCAGGGCTTGCTCACAGCCACCACACACTGTTAACTGATTGTTGTCTGTAGCCACTCCATGCACACTTCTATGACTGAAAGACGATACCTCCTTGGAGGAATATTCTACCAACACTTTCAGTAAGACAGCATTGTAACATCCTATAGATTAATCCTTTATCTGCAGTTTAGTAGTTTTTGTGGACAAGACAGGTTCCCTTTAAAATAACCTCTTGCATATATTGTATTAGGACATATGGTTGGAATATGACCCCCTATATTAACTACTGAGAAGGTTGGGAGCTAATCACAGTGGTGTGACCTTGAAAATTAAACAAATGGTATATATGACCTTCTATATACAGCAGGAGCCCCCACATAGCCTCATATATACAGCATGAACCTCCACACATTCTCCCATTTACAGTATGAGCCTCCACACATCCTCCTATAGACAGCATGAGCTTGGGGATAATCACAGTTTGAAACTTTTTAAAACAAAACAAATGGTAACGTTTTATAAAAGATAAATAAGCTTGAATGAGATTTATAGACAATCTTTTAAAATATTAAAATTAGGGATGATCGAATACCAAAATATCCGCTTCGACGAATATCCGACGAATAGGTCGCTGCTATTCGCGTATTCACGAATCTCCGACGACCAATGTAAGTCTATGGGAAACCCCAATAATTTCATGTTGGACCTAACGGCGAGCTGTGGTGACTGAGGAAAAGGCTGAAATGGATGGAAAAAGGCAGAAACAGTATGGGCACAGCCTGTAGAAGGTGTCTGACTGCATTTCTGCTCCCTTGACCCCCAACCCCCTCCCGATCATCCAAGATGGCAGCGCGCACACCACCGCGCCGCCCGCATTCACCCTCTTCCTCTGCCATGACACATGCGACAGAAAACTCCTTCAGCTAAGTCCGCCCCCATACCCCCCGGTGTTCCTCGGTGTTCCCGGTGTCTCTGTACCTGGCGCAGCATTGATCCCCCGCGATCCCTCCTCCTTCACAATAAAGTTTCCTTTCCCATGCTTTACACTTCATCTCTGCTCATTCATGTTTCCTTTCCCGTGCTTTACACTGCAGCTCTGCTCATTCACGTTTCCTTTCCCATGCTTTTTCACTGCAGCTCTGCTCATTTACATTTCCTTTCCCGTGCTTTACACTGCAGCTCTGCTTATTCACGTTTCCTTTCCCGTGCTTTACACTGCAGCTCTGCTCATTCACGTTTCCTTTCCCATGCTTTACACTGCAGCTCTGCTCAATCACGTTTCCTTTCTCATGCTTTACACTGCAGCTCTGCTCGTTCACGTTTCCTTTCCCATGCTTTACACTGTAGCTCTGCTCAATCACATTTCCTTCCTCATGCTTTACACTGCAGCTCTGCTCATTCACGTTTCCTTTCCCATGCTTTACACTACAGCTCTGCTCATTCACGTTTCCTTTCCCATGCTTTACACTGCAGCTCTGCTCATTCACGTTTCCTTTCCCATGCTTTACACTTCAGCTCTGCTCATTCACATTTCCTTTCCCATGCTTTACACTTCAGCACTGCTCATTCACGTTTCCTTTCCCGTGCTTTACACTGCAGCTCTGCTCATTAACGTTTCCTTTCCTCTGCTTTACACTGCAGCTCTGCTCATTCACGTTTCCTTTTTCCTGCGTTGCACTGCAGCTCTGCTCATTCACGTTTCCTTTCCTATTCTTTACACTGCAGCTCTGCTCATTCACGTTTCCTTTCCCATGCTTTACACTGCAGCTCTCCTCATTCACATTTCCTTTCCCATCCTTTACACTGCAGCTCTGCTCATTCACATTTCATTTCCCATGCTTTACACTGCAGCTCTGCTCATTCACATTTCCTTTCCTATTCTTTACACTGCAGCTCTGCTCATTCACATTTCCTTTCCCATGCTTTACACTGCAGCTCTGCTCATTCACATTTCCTTTCCCATCCTTTACACTGCAGCTCTGCTCATTCACATTTCATTTCCCATGCTTTACACTGCAGCTCTGCTCATTCACATTCCCTTCCTCATAATTTACACTGCATGTTTTGGATGCATTTTGAATGCATTTTGGGATGCATTTTTGACAGTGCTGTCCCACTCCACTCAGCTCTGCTACATCCCCATAGAAGCATGGCTGGCTGCAAGAGAGAGCCGCACAATCAGAAAGAACTTGGATGAACTTCACCTGACTTCATTGTCATCGCACGGCTCTGTCTGTGTGACGCGGCCTGATTTGCGATCACAGGTGAAGGACTCACCAGAGACCAAATATCGCCTGAGTGACTGAAGTGAGTTGCGCTGTCAGTGGTGCCGTCACTCAGGTCACCCGCGGCCAGCTGGAGTCCTCCACTCGAGAGCTGTGGCCACGGATAACCTGAGTGACGTCACCGCTGACAGCATGACTCACTTCAGTTGCTCTATGGAGCTCACAGAGAGTGGTCATGGTCTGTGGCTGCTCCTGTCAGCTTCATGTAGAAGAGCTGGATGCATCATGGGACCTCGTGTGGATTACGCCAGACCTGGAGAGGTATTTGGAGATTTTAATAAAGTGGTGAAAGAGGGTGGTTTTTTTTCGTCTTTTATTCCAAATAAAAGGATTTTTTTTGGTGTATGTGTTTATTTACTTTGACTTACAGGTTAATCATGGGGGGTGTCTCATAGACACCTGCCATGATTAACCTAGGACATAGTAGCAGCTATCGGCTGCCATTAACTCCTTTTTACTCCGATTGCCACCGCACCAGGGCAATTCGGGATGAGTGTGGGGGAGCGTCTGAATGCAACCAATCATAGGCGCCGGTGGGTGGGGGAAGCAGTGAATACAAGATGGAATAATGAGCTTCTGGCATTTTCAAAAGCTGGAGAAGCCGCCAGAGCAGTATGACAGCCGTGCAGCGCCGTGCTGGTGATCGGTGAGTATGAAAGAGAGAGAGACCGACCGACCAAAATGGTCACTGGCTTATATAGCCCCTATGACGCTGTGCGGCCAAGCCAATCACAGTAACACCACAACAAAGATGGCTGCGGCATTACTGTGAGGGCAAGCAACATCAGATGTGTTCATTGGTTCAAAAAAGGCGCCAGGAAGTCAGAAATTAAAATGAAAGTATCAGAGCGGATACTGTTTTATTCATCGGATAGCGAATAGTGCGAATACCCCATTATCCGTCGGATACAGAATAGTGGCGAATACATTCGCTCATCCCTAATTAAAATATGTATGTTTGGGCATAATATAAATAACAATGATCTCTCAATTAATAATGATCCCTGATTTGTCCGGGTTCCCTTGCTTCATCTGTAGTGAGATAAAACACAGACTCCTGCTGTTGCATTTAGTATGTCTTCCTTTCTCGCTCTCTCTAACTGTGCTCCCTCCTCCTCTCTCCGTATACTTCATTCTGTATCCTGATCCATCAGTGAGCTAGCTGGTCCATATTGTTTTGTCTAAGGCCTGCGCCACACATCCGTGCCTCCGGCACGTGTTTGTCATTTTTTACACGTACCGGCGGCACGGAGACATGTACAGCAATGCTACCCTATGGTAGCAGGCACACACACGTAAAACCACACGGAACGTGTGTCCGTGTGCGTTTGTACGTGTGTGCGATTTTCAAAGCGCTGACATGTCAGTGTTTTCTCCGGCAGCACGGGTGTCACACGGCCCGCACCCGTACCACACGGGTGTAGTGTGGATGCGGTCCCGTGTGACACGCGCCGGAGTAAACACACATGTCAGGGAAAAAAATAAAAAACATTAACTCACCTTCTCCAGCCCTCCTGTCTCTGCCGCTGCTGCCTCTTGCTGCCGACCGCCGCTCATTATTCTCATTGAATATTCACTTCACTGCCTGGCAGCAGCAGCAGCGGGGAGACGGGAGGGCTGGAGACCGAGGATCAGCACCACGGACAGCAGCGCGGACATCAGGAAGGACCAGGTGAGTATAATAATTACCGGTTCTACGTGTGCTATCGCGGATAGCACACGTAGAACACACGTGTCACGCACGTACCAGAGACACGTACTTACCTGCACGCAACACGCAGGGAAAATACGTGTCTCTCGGCACGTGCGTGAATTTCACGTGAGTGTGGCAGAGGCCTAAGATAGATATTAGCCATATGTCAAACTAAATGATGAGTTTGGAGGCAGGAGTAGGAGAGAAATAGTGTCTGATAAGCAAATAAAGAAGCATATGTCTCTGATATATTATAAAGTCTCATATATTCTCTTGTACTGTTGATTCATGGCACAAGGAATAATCCAGATCCATGGAATTAAACTTATATTTTTTTGGAGAATGAATTCAAGTCCAAAATCCGAAAGGGAAGGTTAAATTGTTGATAAAGGGTGTATTACACCTGAAACACATTGATTGCCGATCTTTTAGCGGCTTTGGTCACAAATCCCACCAAGGACACCATCTGCAAGGAGTTTGTATGTTCTCCCTGTGTTTGCGTGGTTTTCCTCCGGGGTCTCTGGTTTCCTCCCACACTCCAAAGACATACAGATAGGGACTCTAGAGTGTGAGCCCCAATGGGGACAGTGTTGCCAATGTATGTAAAGCGCTGTGGAATTAATAGCGCTATATAAATGAATAAAATTATTATTATTATTATCATTTTTGAATATGACACCAGCACCCATTTTGTCTCTTGCATGATGTTTTCCTATACATAGTGGAATTTTTCTGTTCGTGATTTGAGCACAATGGGTTTATGATAAAAAGTTCTAATAAGATATATTTCCTACATGCACTGACCTTTAAGCTAACACACTATCTAAATTTTTCCTTAGCAAGGAATGCAATGTTTTTTTTTATAAATAAAGAGATGTCCGCACATACACCGCCTCACATGGCATTATGACTATACTATATTAATCAAAGGAATGAAATGACCTATTAAAACAATAGTTAAAATCAATATCCAATTATATAGAAGATTGAAGTACAACCAATCAATTGTAAAATGCTAATGCAACGAATAAGATGCTTAGATTTTGTATATTATATCTTTGTTACGCTCTAGATTTGGACTGTATAAAATACAGTGCCTCCTCCTAATAAAAGAGGAGTTTTTATTAAACTCAGAGCTGCCGGTGTGTGTGTGTCCTTATTCCCTCTGTCAACAGCTTTCATCTCTGACACAAGGCTTATCCCAGAACAGCATTGGTCCCCATATGTTGCCATGAAATTTTTGTCGTGAAATTTTTGAGCAGGCTAGGACATCCACAGTAAGTAACCCATTGTGTTACTGTCTTCCTCCTGTAGATCTGTCCATAACTCAGTAGTCCGGTCACGTGATGTGATACCTGCATTGTATCTTAGTAAATGAAAAATATGTTTTTATCTTCCTACATGTGGTATATGTGCCTTACAGTCTACTTAGGTGTAGGATTCTGAGTGGGTGTGTGAGTGGTTGAGATATGGGAATTCAGAGATACTTGGCAAAGGATAAGATGGCCAAATGTGTATACAGGCAGCAAGAAATCTATAAAGAACACAGAAAGCCTATGAGCTCAAATGGAGGCAGCTGACAAGGAAGCATAGAAGAGGCCTAGAGTTGAGAGTCTTTTACTGATGCAGACCGGGACCTCAGTGGAATCTGTCACCATGGCCGGCTTTA
The DNA here is from genome assembly GCF_048569485.1 of Anomaloglossus baeobatrachus. Taxonomy (NCBI): domain Eukaryota; kingdom Metazoa; phylum Chordata; class Amphibia; order Anura; family Aromobatidae; genus Anomaloglossus; species Anomaloglossus baeobatrachus. Next base: position 486,492,547 of record NC_134353.1, on the reverse strand, counting down.
GGCATGTGCGACTTGTGCGGTCGCACAGGGCGCCGACGGCCATGCTTCAGGGGGGGCGCAGCAGAGAGGCAAGAAGTTGTACATTTCCTGGCTCCTCCGGTCCCAGCACAGCGTTTTTACTGTAACCGCCGCTGGTGATTGCGCGGCATCCGGCAGGGAGAGGTAGGCGCTCTATGAGCTGAAGATTGCTGGGGGTGGTGGGGGAGCCGCTGACTCCAGTCGTGGGGAGGCCGCTGACTCCAGCCGCGGGGGGCGGGGGGGGGCCACTGACTCCAGCCGCGGGGGGCCGCTAACTACAGCCACGGGGGTGGGGGGGCCGCAGACTCCAGCCGTGGGTGGTAAGGGGGCCGCTGACTCCAGCCGCGAGGGGCGGGGGGCGCTGACTCCAGCTGGGGGAAGGGCCGCTGACTCCAGCCGCAGGGGGCGGGGGGGGCGCTGACTACAGCTGCGGGTGCTAAGGGGGCCTCTGACTACAGCCGCAGGTGATAAGGGGGCCGCTGACTACAGCCGCGGGGGGAGGCGCTGACTGCAGCCGCATGGGAAGCCATTGACTACAGCCAAGGGGGGGGCGCTGACTACAGCCACGGGGGAGAGGTCGCTGACTACAGCCGGGAGGGCGGGATGGGGGGCGCTGACTCGGGGGGCGCGCTGACTCCAGGGGCGGGGGGCGCTGACTACAGCTGCGGGTGGTGGGGGGCCGCTGACTCCAGCCGCGGGGGGTGGGGGGGTGCTGACTCCAGCCGCGGGTGGTGGGGGGGCCGCTGTCCCAGCACCGGGTTGTGGGGGCGTCCGCTGACTGCAGCCCCTGCCTTGCTTTAGCTGGATGTGTGAAGGGCACACATCCAGTTGAAATGCATCGCTGCTCAGAGAGGACGCTGCAGGATGTGGGAGCCAGGGAGGGTGAGTAAAATGTTTGTTTTTTTTCTTTTTGCAGTAGACAAATATACGAGGAGAGACCCAGGAAAGGCACATATACACAAGAAGGTGGAGATATATACTAGGAAGGGGACAAAAACAAGGATGGAGACATATATACCAGAATGTGCCCAGGAGGGGAATATATATACATCAGGAGGAGCCTAGGATGTGTATATATATATATATATATATATATATATTTGCTGGGAAGGGACAAATAAACCAGGATGGGAACATATATACCAGGAGGAGGACATATATACCAAGAGGGAGACAGAAACAAGGATGGGGACATATATACCAGAATGTGCCCAGTAGTGGGATATACATACCAGGAGGTGCCCAGGATTGGACATATATACCAGGATAGGGACAAATAAAGCAGGATGGGGACATGCATACCAGGAAGGGCCCAGGATGCAGACATATATACCAGGACTTGGACATATATACCAGGAAGATATTATACAGAGAGACAATGTGTGTGGGGGGATAGTATACAGAGGGGTAGTGTGTGTGTGGTGATATACAGAGGAGCATTGTGTGTGTGTGAGGATAAATATAAAGAGGGACAGCTTGTGTGGGGGATAGTGTACAAAGGGGCAGCGTACATGAGGGATATTACATAGAGGGTCATTGTGTGTGTATATTATACAGAGATGTGTGTGTGTGTGGAGGATGCTACACAGAGGAGCAGTGTGTGGGATATTATACAAATGGGCAGTGTGTGTTGGTATTTACAGAGGAGCAGTGTACATGTGGGGACATTATACAGAGGAGCAGTGTGTGGAGGGGATACAGTTAGGTCCTGAAATATTTGGACAGTGACACAATTTTCGCGAGTTGGGCTCTGCATGCCACCACATTGGATTTGAAATGAAACCTCTACAACAGAATTCAAGTGCAGATTGTAACGTTTAATTTGAAGGTTTGAACAAAAATATCTGATAGAAATTGTAGGAATTGTACACATTTCTTTACAAACACTCCACATTTTAGGAGGTCAAAAGTAATTGGACAAATAAACCAAACCCAAACAAAATATTTTTATTTTCAATATTTTGTTGCGAATCCTTTGGAGGCAATCACTGCCTTAAGTCTGGAACCCATGGACATCACCAAACGCTGGGTTTCCTCCTTCTTAATGCTTTGCCAGGCCTTTACAGCCGCAGCCTTCAGGTCTTGCTTGTTTGTGGGTCTTTCCGTCTTAAGTCTGGATTTGAGCAAGTGAAATGCATGCTCAATTGGGTTAAGATCTGGTGATTGACTTGGCCATTGCAGAATGTTCCACTTTTTTGCACTCGTGAACTCCTGGGTAGCTTTGGCTGTATGCTTGGGGTCATTGTCCATCTGTACTATGAAGCGCCGTCCGATCAACTTTGCGGCATTTGGCTGAATCTGGGCTGAAAGTATATCCCGGTACACTTCAGAATTCATTCGGCTACTCTTGTCTGCTGTTATGTCATCAATAAACACAAGTGACCCAGTGCCATTGAAAGCCATGCATGCCCATGCCATCACGTTGCCTCCACCATGTTTTACAGAGGATGTGGTGTGCCTTGGATCATGTGCCGTTCCCTTTCTTCTCCAAACTTTTTTCTTCCCATCATTCTGGTACAGGTTGATCTTGGTCTCATCTGTCCATAGAATACTTTTCCAGAACTGAGCTGGCTTCATGAGGTGTTTTTCAGCAAATTTAACTCTGGCCTGTCTATTTTTGGAATTGATGAATGGTTTGCATCTAGATGTGAACCCTTTGTATTTACTTTCATGGAGTCTTCTCTTTACTGTTGACTTAGAGACAGATACACCTACTTCCCTGAGAGTGTTCTGGACTTCAGTTGATGTTGTGAACAGGTTCTTCTTCACCAAAGAAAGTATGCGGCGATCATCCACCACTGTTGTCATCCGTGGACGCCCAGGCCTTTTTGAGTTCCCAAGCTCACCAGTCAATTCCTTTTTACTCAGAATGTACCCGACTGTTGATTTTGCTACTCCAAGCATGTCTGCTATCTCTCTGATGGATTTTTTCTTTTTTTTCAGCCTCAGGATGTTCTGCTTCACCTCAATTGAGAGTTCCTTAGACCGCATGTTGTCTGGTCACAGCAACAGCTTCCAAATGCAAAACCACACACCTGTAATCAACCCCAGACCTTTTAACTACTTCATTGATTACAGGTTAACGAGGGAGACGCCTTCAGAGTTAATTGCAGCCCTTAGAGTCCCTTGTCCAATTACTTTTGGTCCCTTTAAAAAGAGGAGGCTATGCATTACAGAGCTATGATTCCTAAACCCTTTCTCCGGTTTGGATGTGAAAACTCTCATATTGCAGCTGGGAGTGTGCACTTTCAGCCCATATTATATATATAATTGTATTTCTGAACATGTTTTTGTAAACAGCTAAAATAACAAAACTTGTGTCACTGTCCAAATATTTCTGGACCTAACTGTATATTGAGGAGCAGTGTTTGTAGGGAGATATTATACAGAGGAGCAGTGTGTGGGAGGATATTATATAGATGAGCAGTGTGTGGGACGATATTATACAGAGGAGCAGTGTGTGGGAGGATATTATACAGAGGAGCAGTGTGTGGGAGGATATTATACCGAGGAGCAGTGTGTGTGGGGGATACTAAACAGAGGAGCAGTGTGGGGGGGATATTATACAGAGGAGCTGTGTGTATGTGGGGATATTATACAGAAGACCAGTGTGGGGGGGTATAATGCAGAGGGGCATTGTGTGTGTGGGATATTATACAGAGAAGCAGTGTGTGGGGGGATATTATACTGAGGAGCAGTGTGTGGGGGGATATTATATTGAGGAGCAGTGTGTGGGGGGAAATTATACTGAGGAGCAGTGTGTGGGGGGATAGTATATTGAGGTGCAGTGTGTGTGTGTGTGGGAGATAGTGTACTGAGGTGCAGTGTGTGGGGGGTATTATACAGAGGAGCAGTGTGGGGGGATATTATACAGAGGAGCAGTGTGTGGGAGAGATATTATACAGAGGAGCAGTGTGTGTGGAAGAGATATTATACAGAGGAGCAGTGTGTGTGTGTGTGTGTGTGTGTGTGTGTATCTTACAGAGGGGCAGTGTGTGGGGATATTATACACAGGGATATCGTGTGGGGGTACACTGAGGGGCAGTGTGTGGGGGAATATTACAAATAGGGGCAGTGTTGGAGAGAGATTATAGAAAGGGTGGTGTAGAGAGTATATTATGGAGAGAGGAGGTGTATGTGTCGCGGGCGGGGGAGGGGACGCTGCACTCACCCACTGCTCGGGTCCGGCTACTGCTGCTCGCTCGGTCGGTGGCTCGAGCGGTGGGCCGGATCCCGGGGACTCGAGCGGCGCTCCTCGCCCGTGAGTGAAAGGGGGTGGTTTGGGGATGTTGTCCGTGACGCCACCCACGGTTGTGGTGAGGTTGTGACTAGAGATGAGCGAACCGGTCGCGGTTCGGCTCGAGTTCGGTTCGCCGAACAGAGGTCTCGTTCGAGTTCGGTTCGTCGAACGTTCGACGAACCGAACTCGAACCGCATAGGAAACAATGGCAGGCAATCACAAACACATAAAAACACCTAGAAAACACCCTCAAAGGTGTCCAAAAGGTGGCAAACAACTCACAACACAACACAAACACATGGGAAAGTGACAAGGACATATACTCATGCGAAAACAAAAGAGCTTGACAAGGAAAAAGAGGAGGAGACACAGATATAGGCATGGCACGCCCTTCTAAAATCATGTAAAACACCGCAAGGTGACTCCAAGCGGAGTCTCCCTTTTTTTCCAAAAATTGGGCCACACAGACACTAACCCCTTCAGTGGCAGCACTTGTGCCCTAGTTGTACACTTCACAGCTAGATTTGCATCAAGCACATTCAAAAATACGCCATACTTAACCGTCCCCAGGATGACACCGGGATAGGTAGCAAAGTCTTTCCTGATCCCAGCTCGTGTTTATCTTGGATCATTTTTAAAAACAACGTAAGCAAGTGTTACTCCAAGCGGAGTCTCCCTTTTTTTCCAAAAATTGGGCCACACAGGCACTAACCCCTTCAGTGGCAGCACTTGTGCCGTAGTTGCAAACAGGATGTTTTGATTTCCATCAAGCACTTTCCAAATTCACAAGCATTTACTCTCCCCAGGATGACACAGGGGTAGTAAATTCCTTGTGGATCCATGACTTGTTCATTTTGATGAACGTTAGTCTGTCCACATTGTCACTGGACAGACGAGTGCGCTTATCTGTCAGCACACACCCAGCAGCACTGAAGACACGTTCAGAGACAACGCTGGCAGCTGGACACGACAAAATCTCCAAGGCGTAACTGGAGAGCTCTGGCCAGTTTTCAAGATTTGAAGCCCAAAATGAGCAAGGCTCCATTTGCAAAGTCATGGCATCGATGTTCATTTGGAGATACTCCTGTATCATCCTCTCCAGCCGTTGACTATGTGTCAGACTTGTTGTCTCTGGTGGCCTTGCAAAGGAGGGTCTAAAAACATTATGAAAAGATTCAATAAAATTGCTGTTACCAGCACCAGATACGGTGCTACTGGTACGGGTAGACTGTTGGAGATGACGAGACCGTCCCATGTTTGTCAAGTTACAACTGGGAGATTCATTCCCTGCACCTGCACGGTTGTTTGGTGGAAAAGCCGAGCTAGATCGAGTAACAGCTTCTGCTGATACTCCTGCATACGTGCGTCCCTTTCTATGGCTGGAATTATGTCACAAAATTTGGACTTGTACCGGGGATCTAATAGTGTGGCAAGCCAATACTCATTATCACTTCTAATTTTGACAATACGAGGGTCATGTTGGAGGTAGTGCAGCAAGAAGGCGCTCATGTGTCTTGCGCAGCCATGCGGACCAAGTCCACGCTGTGTTTGTGGCATAGAGATGCTAACCGTTCTTTCTTCCTCTGACATCTCCCCCCAACCTCTTTCAACTGAAATTTGACCAAGGTCTCCCTCATCCGCTGAGTCTTCCATGTCCATGGACAGTTCGTCCTCCATTTCTTCATGTTCTCCTGCACCTTCCTCAACATTTCGCCTGCTACCATGCGCCCTTGTTGATCCCTGTCCCCCATGGTCCCATGCCTGCCGCGTTGGTGATGATGAACGTCTGGACCTTGGTGATGTTGTTGTGTCTTGCGCATATGAATCCTCCTGTAGTTCCTCCCCTTCCTGTTGTCCCACCCCCTGACTCCGAATAGTGTTTAGCGTGTGCTCAAGCATGTAAATGACTGGAATTGTCATGCTGATAATGGCATTGTCAGCGCTAAACATATTCGTCACCATATCGAAACTGTGCAGAAGGGTGCATAGGTCCTTGATCTGAGACCACTCCATCAGGGTGATCTGCCCCACCTCTGCATCTCGTTGCCCAAGCCTATACATCATGACGTATTGCACCAGGGCTCGGCGGTGCTGCCACAGTCGCTGTAACATGTGGAGAGTCGAATTCCAGCGTGTTGCCACATCGCATTTCAGGCGATGAACCGGCAGGCCGAAAGACTTCTGGAGCGATGCAAGTCGCTCAGCTGTGGCGGTTGAACGGCGGAAGTGAGCAGACAGTTTTCGTGCCCTGGTCAGAAGGCCATCTAGGCCGGGATAGTGTGTTAAAAATTGCTGGACAACAAGGTTCAACACGTGAGCCATACAATGCACGTGTGTCACCTTGCCCAGGCGAAGGGCCACACCCAGGTTTACAGCATTGTCGCACACGGCCTTACCAGGCTGCAGGTTGAGTGGAGACAACCATTTATTAAACTCAGTCTCCAGAGCTGCCCACAACTCAGTCGCTGTGTGACTCCTATTTCCAAGACATGTCAAGCTAAAGACCACCTGATGCCGTTGCGCTCTGCTGCCAGCATATTAATGAGGGGTGCGTGATTCCTTCTGTGAAGTGAGAACGCTGGTGGCCTGACCAGGCAGGCTTGGGGCGGAGGTGGAGGACACAGATGAGGTGGAGGAGGCAGAAGCAGTGGCGTAACTTGGACAGACAGAGGATTGACACACAAGTCGTGGGGACGGCAAGACTTGTGCAGCAGACCCTTCACCATCTATCACCATAGTTACCCAGTGCCCAGTCAGCGACATGTAACGTCCCTGTCCATGCTTACTGGTCCAAGTATCGGTGGTGAAATGCACCCGTTCACACACAGAGTTTCTCAAGGAAGCGGTGATGTTGTGTGCGACATTCTGGTGTAGCGCGGGCACACCTTTCTTAGAGAAGTAGTGGCGACTGGACATCTGGTACTGGGGCACAGCGACAGACATAAGGTCTCTAAAATCCTGTGTGTCCACCAGGCGGAAAGGCAGCATTTCGGTAGCCAAGAGCTTACAGAGGGATAAAGTCAACCTCTTAGCTTTGTCATGGGTCACAGGAAATGGCTTTTTATTTGTCCACATCTGAGGGACAGAGATCTGGCTGCTGTGTGTAGACGGTATTGAGTAGGGTGCCCCTGGAAAAATGCAGGTTTGTGAGGAAAGTGCAGGCGGAGACATGATGTTGCCTTCATCCAACGTTGGTGCTATCGATGTCTGAGAGAGCTGTACACACGCACTTGTTTCCTCTTCCAAACCAATTGACGACCTACCAAGCAAACTGCCTGTTTCGGTTACAGTGGTGGAAGTTGTGCGTGGAATACCAGGTGTGACAGCTGTCCCCACAGTCCTAGAAGATGAAGAGCGCGCGGATGCACTGGAAGGGGCAGGCGGTGGATGGTTCGCTCAGCTAGGCCGCATTGCAGCACGGTGAGCTTCCCACTGGGACATATGATATTTATTCATGTGACGATTCATGGAAGAAGTTGTCAAACTGTTGAGGTTTTGCCCTCTACTATCAGAATCACGACAAATTTTACAGATCACATAATTTGGGCGATCTTTTGCTATGTCAAAAAAGGACCAGGCTAGGCAAGGCTTAGAGGGCATGTGACCTGCTGAGCCCCCCCGACTAGTGCTCAGAGGCAGAGTGGTGGCTGAGGATGCAGTTGTAGACGTGCTACCAGTGCTCCGACTCTGTCCAGGAAGGCGCAAGGTAACTTCGTCGTCGGTTGCATCCTCCTCCACCGTCTCTGTTGACCTCCTCGAGTGCCTGACTGTGGGTTGACAGTAGGTGGGATCTAGAACTTCCTCATCAATTGTTGTGTTTGCACTCCCCTCACCCTCAGACTGAGCCTCTTCTTGCCCTGACCGAATATTTAAGTTGTCATCCCAATCTGGTATCTGCGTCTCATCGTCATCAGTATGTTCCTCATTGTCTATAACAACAGGTGTTACAGTTTGTGAAAAAGGGTCAACATTATGCTCAGAAACTTGGTTCTCATGGCCTGAATCAGAGTCACAAAGGTTCTGGGCATCACTGCAGACCATTTCCTGGTCTGTACTCACTGTAGCTTGGCAGCAGACCTCTGATTCCCAGGCTATAGTGTGACTGAACAGCTCTACAGACTCAGCCATCTCAGTTCCACCATACTGTGCAGGGCGGATGGAGACTTCAGAGCTGGGAGAATGCAAGTGTGATTGGGCTGACAACTCAGAGGACTGGTGTTTTTTGGATGCGGTAGTTGAGGTGGCGGAGAGGGCACTTTTTGGACCACTTGAGATCCATTCAAGCATTTTCCTTTTTTGGCCATCATCTACCTTTGTTCCAGTTGTTCGTGTCCATAAAAAAGGGAGCACATCGGATTGTCCACGGTAAGTAGTAGACATCTTACTTTTGCTGGAAGATGGTCGATCTTCAGCAGATGTTAATGGAGCTTTGCCACCTTCCCCACGGACAAACCCTTTTTTCCTTTTCCAACACGCCTCTTCCCCTTTCCACCAGCATCTGTCATTTTGTCACTCATTTTGATTGCGACAAGATTGTGCACTTAAAATGTGGTAGTAAAAATTGAGAGGTGGTGTAGATTGCAGCGGTGGTCTAGCTTTATTAACAGCAGAATAAACAACAATAATTATCCCTGACAATGCAACTACGGCCCTTAAACTGGCAGCATAAATTGCTAGTATAATAGCTTTGTAACAATGAGCTTGGATGTTCAATGCAGAAGTGCTGCAAATATCTTTGCACTAGTGGGACAATACAGAAGTCCAACAGCCACGTTTAGGATGCCACTAAGTTCACTCAGTGTTTGCTAGTATAATGGCTTAGTAACAATGAGTTTGAGTGTTCAATGCAGGCAGACGTGCTGCAAATATCTTTGCACTAGTGGGACAATACAGAAGTCCAACAACCATGTTTAGGATGCCACTAAGTTCCCTCACTGTTTGCTAGTATAATGGCTTAGTAACAATGAGTTTGAGTGTGCAATGCAGGCAGACGTGCTGCAAATATCTTTGCACTAGTGGGACAATACAGAAGTCCAACAGCCACTTTTAGGATGCCACTAAGTTTCCTCAGTGTTTGCTACTATAATGGCTTAGTAACAATGAGCTTGAGTGTGCAAAGGGCAGGAGGGTACAGTGGCAGGGTTGTGGGTCTGGGTAGAGGAAAGGAAGCCTCCCTTTCTATCCCTCCTAATGGGAAAATGCAGTGAGGAAATCCCTGACCTTAGCTACACAGACGCTGTCATCTTGTGTAGCTGTTAAAATCTGTTATCACGGCCCTGACTGTCACCTATGGCTTTGACCCTGCCGGTATTAACCCTTAAAAGGACTAATAGAAACTTCTTTCGGTCTAATATAGCGCAAAAAGGATATTTGCTGATATTAATTATTTGAACTTTATTGAATAGGCACTCCTATTATTACAACGCGTTTCAGCAGAGTTGCTTTCATCAGGTAAAATAGGAGTAGTCTGCTGAAACGCGTTGTAATAATAGGAGTGCCTATTCAATAAAGTTCAAATAATTAATATCAGCAAATATCCTTTTTGCGCTATATTAGACCGAAAGAATTATCCATTTACCCCCTCCCTGTTGGGAATCGGTATTAGCAGCAAAGGACCTGCTGACATATCAAAAAATCCAGCTGGTTAGCTGGAGGAGAGAGGAACAAGAACCTGATTTCCATGGTGCCGGTGGAAATCAGTAGCCGACAACGATACCCACAATCTGGATGTTGGAAGCCTGGACATAGGATCTGTTCGGAGGAACTCCAGACTGATTAGCCTTCACTGAAGTTGTGCGGGGGCGCACAACCAACAAAGGTGAGCAATTCTAATTTTTTAAACGCTAAAAGGATTCCACGGGTGCTTCTCATAGTGCGCTTGTTTTATTATCTATTTAATAGAAACTTCTATCCCTATTCTGTATAGCGCTGTGTATAGAGCGTACACAGCAGTATCGGAGACAGGAGCTACGCCAGCAGTGTCTGACACCCAGACGCAGAAGAGATAATGGCGTCCGGACGGGCAGATAATCGTTTTTATAATGCAGGGACATGTGACATGGACATCCTATCACACATGCCGTTGCTTCTCTGGCTAAAAGTCCACTTAGCTGTGTGTGTGTCTGGGATTGGCTGACATGCTGGCCCGCCCCACTACACGCGCGCGATTAGGGAAGGAAGACAAGGAAAAAAAAAAAATGGCGATCGCCATTATCCAAACAGCAGTGATCTGAATGCGCTGTTCCCGCACACTATACACTGAAATTTCATAATAGTGTGAGTCACAGAGTGACTTACACTATTACAGCGGAAAGCCAGCTAGTAATTAGCTTGTCTTTTTGCTGCTAGAACCGCAAAAAGCTCGAGTTCTAGTTCTATCTAGAACAGCCCCCAAAATCACTCGAGCCGCGAACTGGAGAACCTCGAACCACGAACCGCGCTCAACTCTTGTTGTGACACCACCGCTGCTCTGGACGGGGATCCCGGGAGCGATGACAGGGAGCAGCTCGGATGTTGGTTCTTCCCTCCGTGGGTAGGGGGGTCGGTTGTCCCGGGGCCCGGTGAGGGGTAGGGATGGATGGCAGGCGGGTTACGGGGCCTGGTGATGTGCAGGGTCGCGGGGGCAGCGCTGTGCCGCATGGCACGGTGGTACTCACTCAGCCAGTAATTTACACGTAGTCTCTGGTCAAACAAACGGCTGGATGGACGGGTCCCACAGACGGCTACGGTGTTTTTCCCCTGACCCAGTTTGGTAGTGTAAGTCCTTTCCTTCACCTTCGTGTACGCTCCTCCTGCGCTCCGGTTTCCAGCTGGCTCCCCGGTTCAGTACCGGTGGGCCACCGCCCAACCCCGGCTACCTACGGTTCCACCAAGACTGTCTTCCCGACTCCCGCAGACGGCCACTACCATCTGCCTCACTGGCTACACGAGGGACCTAGGCTCCAACCTAGGCCCCAGTCTGCGTCTGCCTCTCTGCAGACCTCCTCTCTCTTCCTCTGCCTGGACTTGTCTAAACTTGTTTCCTGTCTCAGGCCAGCTAAACTCCTCGGTGGGCGTGCCCATCTGCCTGACTCCGCCCACCTGGTGTGTCTGTCTGAACCTGAGGAAGAAATCAGGTCTCACTGGGGATGACTGCTGTGAACTGCTGGGGGTGGGGATGTGTGTGTGTTGTTACCTGTGGCTCCTCGCTTTTCCAGGGCGCCACATATGGGGTGTATTATTAATTTTCTAAGGGAAATGCTTTATTTTCTGGAACAACTTCAAAGGTGCTAACACTTTTGGCTATGACTGTGTGTGTGTGTGTGTAATATATATATATATATATATATATATATATATACATATATAAAGCACCGTGTATGTGTGTGTGTATGTGTGTATGTGTGTGTATGTCCGCTAAAATAATCCGCACCGTCGCATTTACAATCACGAAATTTTGCATAGACGCCCCATATGAGGGAACGTCATAGACTATGTTTGGGCGGCAAAAATTTAACCTCGTGCTTTCCAGTTACTCTTCAAAAATCATGCAGCCATTTAACTGTATGGAGCTGGAAGCTTTATCTCCCTGTACGGTTTGGACGGTTGCCTTCAATCGGGTCATTGATGCTTGGAAACCCCGGAGGTTCCCTTCGCTAACGGATTTGACCAGTTCACGGCGACTCCCAGCCTCGTCGGGGTCCGCAGGCCTTGCCGGTTTGGTGCTGGCTTCTCTTTGCTCCCCAGTTCGGTACCGGTGGGCCACCGCCCAACCCCGGCCCTACGGTTCCGTTGATAAGACTCTCCTGCAGATGGCCACCACCGTCTGCCTACCTTGCTGTGAGTGCCCGGGCCATGTACCCGGACACGGTGAGTCAGCTCCTCAACTACCACTTCCCTCCTTCACTTTCACTCTCCCTCACTTCACTGAACTCCTTTTCCCGCCTTCAGGACTGTGAACTCCTCGATGGGCGGGGCCAACCACCTGGCTCCGCCCCACCTGGTGTGGACATCAGCCCCTGGAGGGAGGCAACAAGGATTTGTGTGTGCGGCTGATGTGCCTAACCGGGTTGTGGGGTGTGTTGTTGCAGTACCTGTGACGTCCTGGCTTGTCCAGGGTGCCACATTCCCCCTTGGTTAAAAACCGCGGATATAGCAATAAATCAATCAATACGGCTTACATCAGAGCAAAAAACTCTAAGAGACATGATCTTTTCTATACGCCTCGGAGACACACAGAGACAGACCAGGTGAGATTTATTACCAGGTACCATTCACACTGGTTTACCATGAAAAAATGTCTTGAAAAATTCTGGCCAATTCTTTTAACGGATCCTATTACAAAACAATACATCAAATCATATCCCAGCATGACCGCGAGACGTGGCCGGAATTTGGGCGATCATTTGGTGTCTAGTTATTATCAACCAGTCCAGAAGAATTTCTTCCCCTCTATCCCCCCCCCCGAGATGGGGTTGTAAGCCATGTGGCAAATGCGTAGCCTAACTGAATGTGGACATGGCGACTGAGCTTTTTGATTCTACTGGCACCAAAAAATATGTGATTACACATAATATCACCTGCTCAACGAAAGCAGTCACATATTACGCTACATGCCCATTTCCATTGATTTATGTGGGTTTGACAAGCCGGGAAATGAAAGTCCGCATCCGCGAGCACGTTAGGGATATCAAATTGGCACAGACTGAAACTGATCTGAATGCATTGAAATCCATACCCAGACATTTTAAGGAGCATCACAATTGTGACGCTTCCTTATTAAGGGTAATTGGCATCGATCACATCATTTCTGGCATTCGGGGCGGTAATGTAATGCGGAGAATGGCTCAACAAGAGTGCAAATGGATTTGGACCTTGGACACTGTACACCCTAAAGGGTTGAATGACGTTTTGAGCTTTGCCCCCCTCCTCAATTCTTAAATACTGTTAGAATATATATTTCACGGGTTGGTCCTTTCTGTGCATCAGTGTTTTTATCTTTATACTTATCGGTATCTGTACTGAATTTTATATTGGCCATATTGTTCATATTTTATTCGTTTCTTTGTGGTGTCTGATTTATCTATATATGATATATTAATTCTATTTATTATATTTTCTAGTATTACCTTTGACGGTATGTTTGTCTGATGTTGACTCTAAATTGGCCTTTTTCCATCTGATGTGATGTATTCCTACGGATGAGATGACAATGGGAAGAGTGAAGAATACAGGAAAACATGAAGATTTACATTATATCATTCACAATGTTATATTTTATATATTCATATTTTTGTTAATATGCAAGCTATATATATATATATATATATATATATATATATAGTTTATGCACTTGATATGCGTATGTCTGTACAAACACTTTTTTTTATGTTTCACTGCTCACCTCACTATCACTTACACATATATATATTATCCTTTTCTGCACATACTTTTCATAATTGCATCTTCACATACACATTCTATATATCAACCTTTTCTTTATGTCCCACCTCTCAGTCACTTACAATCCTTGTTCTCTTCTCCCCTTTTTTCATTATATGGATCCCCACTGGGATGTGCGCATGCGCTGGCCTGTTCGGCGTGCGTCATCTTGACGGCGTCTCTACTCCCGTGCTCGGACCCGGTCATGTGATCGCCCAGGACCATGTGTTCTATCACGTGGTCCTCGGCCACTCGCGTCATCGGCTCCGCCCCCGGGTGACGTCTTTCATGATTGCATGCTACGTATCCGGCCTGATTGCATGCGCCCGATAATTATATCCCACATCCAAATACCGATTGGTGGATGTCAGTATATATGGGCCCCCCTCCTGCCGTCCGACACCACACCTCCCTGACGAAGGCCACGTGCCGAAACATGTGTTGGTTTGGCGTCGGCACGGCAGTAGGACATGACCTCAGGTAACCCCTCTGTACCACTTCTTCTTGTCATTTGACTTTATGTGCCATTATATCCGGCTTTCTATCTCCACCATACCTGATATGTACTAATGATTGGATATTAATGCCCATGGTAGCCCCACATCTCAGCACATGTGCAAGTGTGTGATTATGGAAACTCCACTTGGATACACTATTCATATTTCCCACTGACAAGTGTATTTCCCACTTTTGTGCACTTGCTTTGCACTTTATGTGCTGTGCAACAGCTTCCTTTTTTCACACCCTTTTTTCACATATATTTTCACATATTTATTCCCTTATTTATAAAATATTTTTACAATATATATTTTTTTATATTATTAAAATTGTGCTACTTTTTGCCACTTGGTATATATGTAAATTCTAATCTTGGGCTCCTTCATAAATTCTATAATATTTATACATTCTGTGGAGATATTTATATTTATATATGCCTATGTTTTTATCTCTTGTCCTCTGTCGTGCTGTCTTTGTGCTTTTGCACTTTTAACATTTTCTATTCATTAATAAAACCTGAATTTTATTATGATTATTTGTGTACTGGCTGTATTTTTATAGGTTTATACCCCTTGGTTAAATGCAGACCGTCCGCGGGCTGCCCGTCCATCACCGGTTTTATTTTTCACAACTGAAAAAGATAAAAACATGGTAACGGTAAACATTTCAACAGAAGCATTACTTTCATGAACTTCCCTTACGGGAGGCACGGTTCTTAAACGTTACTAAACGGTAGTCAATTTTTATTAACAACGGCTTCCGCTCTCTCCCACCCAAACAACCTGGCCCTGATGCTGCCCCTAAGAAAATAAGCAGCACCCCTTGACCCCAGTCCATGTCCAGGCTGCCCCAGCGGGTACGGGTACGGTACTTCGCACCCTACGGTCACTTCAGGGGACCCACGTCCATGGGGAATCCCTGACTCCCCGGAGGATCGCCACCGGTTACGGCAGTGGCGGGCCTGGGCCATCCATTTCCTCCAGGCCCATCTTCCAAATCAGCCTCTCCGGAGGCGGTAACGGAATATGCCAACAATTATTTACATGCCACAAGTTTGTGGTTGCCCTGCAAGTTCTCGGGTGTGTCTGTAAGCAGTTCCTTACGCAAACGGTTCAAAAGGGTCCCCTCGGGGACAACTTGCCGGTAACGGCCGGTTCAATCACGGATGCTAATCAGATTACAGTTCGGTTGATTCATTCATTTTCATTTACTCACATAACAACGGTACTGGTGGTCCCAACGGGGACAACGGTGCAACGGTGGACCCCTGACTTACTTCAGATCCCATACACCGGCCGGAGGAGGGGGCTGGGCTGATGCTTGGGCCTCCTGACTGCCCCTCAGCTTGGCGTACAGGGCAAATCAGCCCCTCTCTTCACAATGTCGTGTGTACTGGATCAAATCCCCTGGCATCAGGTTACGGCCGGATGGTCCTCCGGTAAGTGGGCATGAACGTCCCGACGGGCTACAAAGACCTCGGCCTTCAGGCCCGGCTCGTAGATGAATCCGTACCCCCGACGGACATCAAATTTTCGTACTTGCCCCTCATGGATCAGGCCCCGTACACGGAAGGTGGCTCTGCGGAGATTCTCTTTCTCCTGGATGGTGCGGGCTATCACTTCAGCTCTCCGCCTCTCCCTCTCCGCAATTTCTCGGCCCAGCGGGGTCGGTTCCCTGTCCCAGTAAGGGGCCACTGCTTGCCCCTGCGCATGGGTCGGGCCCCACGAGTCTTCTACCACGCTGCCCATCACTGGCGCCCTCTGTGGAAGATCTCGCGGTGTCATGGCCTGGGGCGCTGCCTCGCAGCAACGACCCGGCGCAGCCTCAGCCGAGGCGTGGGGGATGGGTACAGGGTTCCTCTCCCGCCGGACCCTCCGCCTCCTCCTGCACGGAACGGACTGTCGGAGCCGGTACGGGACTAGGCACAGCCTTCGGTAGCTTCCAAGGAAGCGGTTCGGGACGGTTTCAGGCTTCTGCTGCAGGTCGGTTTGCTTGGGCGGACGGACAGGGTACCGCTACCGGTTGGGCGGGTAGCGGGCCTAGTGGCGGGGCGGTAGCGACTAACGCGGGTAGTGGGGGAGGCAGCAGGGTGAGCGGGTGCAGGCCGGGCCCCTCAGCCGCAGCGGCCGATCCTTCGGGAATACAGGGGCGTTGGTCTCTTACCCGCTCCTCCAGATCTTCCTCCACCTCGCGTCTCCATATAGCCGCCACCACGTCCTCCATGTTGGCCTCCCACTCCTCCAGGAGGAGCTGCACACGGACCTGCAGACGGCTGCTTAGCTGGACGGTCCGGACTTCCACCCACGCCGTGGTTCACATGCGGCCAGCCGCCATCCGTCCCCCTTGGTTTTCTCTTAGTACCTCCTCTTCAGGGGCGGAGCTTCGGCTTTCGCGCCTCCACTGCTCGGGAAGACGCTCGAGCAGGGAAATCTTCGCGCCCAAAATGGTGGCTTCTGAAATTTTTCGGCCGGACACCTCTGGTGGGACACAAGGCGCACTTCTACCAGCCAGTAGAACGGTAAGATCCTGTTCGTGACGCCAAGTTGTCGCGGGCGGGGGGTGCGCTGCTCGACCGCGCTTGCGGCTCGGGTCCGGCTGCTGCTGCTGCTCGGTGGCTCGAGCGGTGGGCCGGATCAGGGGACTCGAGCGGCGCTCCTCGCCCGTGAGTGAAAGGGGTTGGTTTGGTTTGGGGATTGAGTTTGTGACGCCACCCATGGGTCGTGGTGAGGTTGGGGCACCACCGCTGCTGGTGACGGGGATCCCGGGAGCGTTGTTAGGGAGCAGCTGGGATGTTTTCCCCCTCTGTGGGTAGGGGTTGGTGGTCCCGGGGCCCGGTAAAGGGTGAAGGGAGGAATGCAGGGCAGGTGAGGTGCAGGGTCGCAGGGGCAGCGCGGTGCCAGACGGCACGGTGGTACTCACTCAGCCAAGAATGAACACAGAGTCTATTGTAAAACAAACGGCTGGATGGACAGGTCCCACAGCCGGCTGCTGTGGCTACTCCCGGTCGGTTGATGGTGGCTGCCTTTCCCTGCACCTGTAGTGCGTCTTCGGTCCCAATGGCTTCCCACCGGTAACCCGCTCCCCAGCGTAGAGCTGCCGGAGGAGCCCTTTTGTCCGCAGGCTCTGGCCCTGGGAGCTCTAGCTCTGGCGGTAGCTTTATCTCCCTGTACGGTTTGGACGGTTGCCTTCAAACGGGTCTTTGATGCTTAGAAACCCCGGAGGTTCCCTTCGCTAACGGATTTGACCAGTTTCACGGCGACTCCCAGCCTGGTCGGGGTCCGCAGGCCCTGCCGGTTTGGTGCTGGCTTCTCTTCACTCCCCGGTTCGGTACCGGTGGGCCACCGCCCAACCCCGGCCCTACGGTTCCGCGTCGATAAGCCTCTCCTGCAGACGGCCACCACCGTCTGCTAACCTTGCTGTGAGTGCCCGGGCCACGTACCCGAACACGGTCAGTCAGCTCCTCAACTACCACTTCCTTCCTTCACTTTCACTCTCCCTCACTTCACTGAACTCCTCTTCCCGCCTCCAGGACTGTGAACTCCTCGATGGGCGGGGCCAACCGCCTGGCTCCGCCCCACCTGCTGTGGACATCAGCCCCTGGAGGGAGGCAACAAGGATTTGTGTGTGCGGCTGATGTGCCTAACCGGGGTGTGGGGTGTGTTGTTGCAGTACCTGTGATGTCCTGGCTTGTCCAGGGCGCCACACTGTCACTCAAGAAGCTGCTCAGTTTACAAACTTCCCTTTCTTGGATTTTCAAAACGTAAACATCCGAGCTGACCATTACAGGTATGTAGAGAATCAGCCTGATAGTGCCAGTATAACACTGGCTTTAGGTTCTATGCGAAAATCCTGGTGATTGGTTCCCTTTAAAGCTACAGCACACCGCTCTGCTTATGAGCCAGTATCTTAAAGCCACAGCGCAATACAACACAGAAAGTGCAGTGACGCAACATCCTTAGTAGGGGCTGCACTCCCCTACATATTTACTTTGAAAATCCATATCAGAATGGGTTTAATAATTACAATAGGCATTTTAATAGTGACTACACCCGTAAATGAATTCCTAGATGGATGTAATTTCCAAAATGTGGTCACTTGATGGGGATTCTGCTTTTCTGGCACTTAGCGGGTCTGCAAATAGAGTCCACAATCTATTGTAGGAAAATCTGTGCCCCAAAAGTCAAATAGCGCTCCTTCCCTCCCAAGCCCTGCCATGCGGGCAAACAGTACTGTAAAGTCATATGTGAGGTATTTCCACATTCAGGAGAAATTGTCTCAGCCATTTCTTTTACCTAGTCCCCTTGTTAAAATTGTGAATCTGGAGTTAAAACAACATATTAGTGGTATCCGCTTAGTCAAGCCCCTCCCATGTTGGGGTAAACACTTTGAGGGGTGCAGTTTTTAGAATGGTGTCACTTTTGGACATTTTCTGTCACATAGGCCTTGCAACGTTACTTCAAATGTGATGTGGTCCCTAAAAAAATAGTTTTGTAAATTTTGTTGGACAAATGAGAAATTGCTGCTAAACTTTTAACCTTTTTAATTTTATAACAAAAAAATATGTTTCGAAAATGGTGCTGATGTAATGTAGACATGTGGGAAATGTTATTTATGAACTCTTTTGTGTGACATAACGCTTTGGTTTCACAACATAAAAATTAAAAGTTTGAAAATTGTGAACTTTTAAAATTTTCACCAAATTTCCAACATTTTCAAAAACAAACAAAAAAAATATCATTCAAAATTTACCAATAACATGAAGTAAAAACCACACAAAATATATACTGAGGTATCTCGATTAAGACAAACCACCAAAACTACCTCAATTTCAATTTTATTAAATATCTAAATTTATAAAAAATGTATAAAAAAGACACACTGGTAATAATTAATTTAATAATAATTTTATTAATTTATATAGCGCTATTAATTCCACAGCACTTTACATACAGCAGTATGGTATCCTCTCATTCAACATATAACAAAAATGTGTAACAGTGCCAGTGAGTGTTGTACGTGTACCAAACAGGAGCAGTGGGGAATATATCAAGTATATCTGATGGGGATCCCAAAATCTTAAGGCCACGCTACGATATATCGTGCGATATGTCGTCGGGGTCACGGATTCCATGATGCACATCCGGCATCGTTTGACATATCGTAGCGTGTGACAGCTACGAGCGACTGTTAACAAGCAAAAATACTCACCTTATCGTTGCTCGTTGACGCATCATTCATTTTCAAAATATCGGTCACATTCCTGGATGCAGGTTGTTCGTCGTTCCCGAGGCAGAACACATTGCTCAGTGTGACACCTCGGGAACGACGAACACAGCTTACCTGCGTCCCTCCAACAATTCAGAAGGAAGGAGGTGGGCGGGATGTTACGTCCCACTCATCTCCTCCCCTCTGCTTTTATTGGGCGGCCGCTGTGTGATGTCGCTGTGATGCCGAACGTCCCTCCCCCTTCAGGAAGAGGATGTTTGCTGCCCACAGCGAAGTCGTTCGGGAGGTAAGTACGTGTGACAGGGGTGACCGACTTTGTGCGACACGGGCAACAAATTGCCCGTGACGCACAAACGATGGGGGCGTGTGCGATCGCACGATAAATCGACGCGTGAAACAGGGTCTTTAGTCTTATAGGTGGATATGGGGTGGGCCTACTAGGTTACCCTTTATTTTTCCCTTCCTACCAACGGAGGTGTAAACAAAAATGTGATGACAAACCTGATATACAACACTCAAAAGTTGCGTTATAATAAAACTGGTTCCCTGACCAATAAATAATTATTGTGTCTTGTTATAAATTTAGATATTTATTAAAATTGAAATTGAAGTAGTTTTGGTGGTCAGTAACATGAAGTACCATATGTCATGAAAAACAGTCTCAGAATCACTTTATATCATGAACCATTCCAGAGTCACTTTACCTCGTAAAGTGACATTGGTCAGAATTAAAACAATTGGCCTGGTCAGTAAGGTGAAAACAGGCAGGGGGGTGAGGGGGTTAATGAGTTTGGTGAATTTTTTCAGTGGGGGACACTGCTAGACTCCTCAAGGAATTTATATAGATTTCTAGTGAGCACCTTAAACCCCCAGGTAAACTAGGATTGGGTGCATTTTATGACAAGGCGACAAAACTGTTGTCTTGCCAAAATCTCACCTTTCTGTGTTCATTAAATGATCAATATTTCATCTTTGCAGCAACTTTATTTTCATAACCTAAACCAAATTTGGGAGGGTTTCATCTTTCAAAAGAGTAATTTATGAAACCAATGGATGAATTTAAAGTCAGGTTATAAGCTTTTATTTACATAACATGGATAAGCGACAGAACTTCTGTCAGGGACTGTACACAGAAGTGGTGCCTCAACTGTAGTATTTTAACCCAATATGATACCCCTTTTTTAGTCCCAATCAAATGTGATGGCTCTAAAAAAGTCCCTCACACAGTATTATCCTTTCACAGTGAATTCCCAGTCAATTTTCCCCACCAGCCCTGATATCTGCATCTTTTAATGGTATGTCACTGTATTAATGTGTCAAATTCCGCTGTCAATCTCTAATAGTGACATTTAAAGGGAATCTGACAGCAGGTTTTTGCTACCTCATCTGAAAATAGCATGATGTAAGCTAAGAGACTCTGAATCCAACTATGTGATAACTATGTATCAGTATGTTTGTGTCGCCAGGGGTTAAGGGGATACCCAGAACCGGGCCAAGGGGTTGCTTCTGGAAAGGGGATCACGGTGTCGTGACCCGGTCTGTGCTCCCTGGTTCCACAATAAAAAGGGGGGTTATGTTCGTGACGCCACCCGTGGAATGTGATCAGAGATGACCACCGCTGCTGCAGAACCTCCGGGGTGATGGAAGGCAGCTTGAGATGGGACGGCTCCCCACGGGTAGAGCCTTTTCCCCGGGGCAGTATGTTAGTCTATGGGGGGAGTGCAGGACACGAGCACAATAAACAGGCAGACTCACGGTTTTGCAGTTTCTTTGTCCTTTACTGATGATGGTATTCAGCAGAGTACTGTCCACGGAGTCTGTGAGGGGTTCAGGGTTTCTCCCACCCAGCCGGGCCGTTTTGGCTTCCTTGCCTGCACTGTGTGTCTGTGGCCCTGCTGATGTGTGAACTATGCAGCCGGCTCTGCTTCTGCTCTGCTCCTAGGTACCGACCTGACAGGCAACTCGAGTCCTTACTAGTATGTTCCTGAACTCTGCGCTTGTTGCTTGTGTCTGTGGTACAGATAGAGAATGTGGAATCCTCACTTCTCTGGTGGTCACTGTACAGTATGTAACCTGCAGTCTCGGATCCAGCATCCGTTCTGTGTGCTCCACTGGGATGAACTCAGCAATGCTCTGTCTCCCAGGAATGTTCCTCTGTGTACGCTTTCTCCTTTCCTCAGACCCTCAGCTAGGCCTGGAATTGGTCAGTGGATCCTGAGGTGAGCTAAAGCCAGCCTCCAACCTGCAGAGATCCTGTCTCCTCAGTGCTCTGCACTGAACTTCCAAACTGAAACTACTTCTGACCATTTCCTCCCTCCCAGCAGAATATACAGGGAAGCAGCTTGGTCTCCCCCTTCTGGCCAGGAGGTCTTGGTGTTGTGTGTGGGGAGTTAACCCTTTGTGTGGCAACCCTGGGGTGCCACATGTTTACTGGGTGCAGCAGTTCTGACACAGAGTGTTTCGATTTAGCAATGCAGGAGAGCTCAGAAAGTTAACCAGTCCACACCAGGCTCTCTATATACAAAGTCTATAGACAGAGAGGTGCTAATCAGAGCAGACATGGTAGGACTGAAGTAGTCTAGCAATGCTAATCCCAGCTGATAAAACCTTCACTATAAGTAAACACCACCACATAGGTTAATAAATGACACATTGTTGAAAAAAACCTGCAGAGTCCCTTTAAGACATTCAGTCTTGGTGCATGCTATTATTCTGGCCCATGGGGGCCCCATAACGTATTAATGGGGTGCCAATGAGATGCCATGGCAGTCATGGGCCGGCTGGTGGCGTTTTTACCATAACAGCACTCTAGTGAAGGCAAGCCTGTGGTTGGTCATCATAGGAGACCCTGATTTTTAGTATATTAGCAATATAATAATATAGTAAAAGCATTAACCATTCACTGATGTAAATCCACTATGGAGACTAAAAAATAAAGTAAAAAAAACAATATTTAAACATTTGAATCATCCTCTATTTCCCTAATATTAAAAGTAAGGAAATAAAAATAATAATAAAAAAACAAACCCGTTAATCTTGTGTCAGTAAAAGTCTCATCTATAAAAATATGAAATTAGTAACCTGACCGATAAAAGCTGTAATCAGAAAAAAATTGAAATGCCAGAATTATTACTGGTCAATAATTGTTGCCTTTTTGATCTGGAAAACCCCCCTCAGAAAACAAGCTCTCACTCAGCTCAATTTATATAGAGAATTGAGACAGAAGCAAAAACATTTTTTATACAAATTTCTGATTTTTTTGGACTACTTAAATAATAAATATGATTCCAATGATCTGTATCACTATACCCATGTATTATTCTATCGGAATACATACTGACACGTAAAAGAAAAAAAATTACATTTTATTAAATAAATTAAAACATTAAATAAAAAGCAAGGATGCAAACCACTGTGGGAAACCTTAATACAGACCGTATGAATAAATAAATAACTATATCACAGAACAGTATATATTGCACTATACTAGGTAAAATGCAGAATTCATACTGCACTAAGTATAGGGTGTTAATATGATATCTAATGGATACAAATAAAATGCGTGCTGATAACATATGAAGTTCCTGAGTATGTAAATGCTTATATAAATAAAGCAAATTTTATATTAACCCTGTAAGATATAAAGTGCATATATAGAACAGACAAATAAATATACATATAAAATGCTGTGTTAATGCTAAAGGCTGTTTTACATGCAGCGACATTGCTAGAGATGTCTTTCGTGAAAGCACCCGTCCCCGTTGTTTGTGCGTCACGAGCAAATCGCTGCCCGTGGCGTACAATATCGCTAGTACCCGTCACACGGACTTACCTTCCCAGCGATGTCGCTGTGGCCGGCGAACAGCCTCTTTTCTAAGGGGGCGGTTCGTGCGACGTCACAGCGACATCACACAGCAGGCATCCAATAGAAGCGGAGGGACGGAGAGCAGCCGCATGAAAGTCACGCCCACCTCGTTGCAGGAGGACGCAGGTACAGTGTTGTTAGTTGGTTCTGGGGTGTCACACGTAGCGATGTGTGCTGCCTCAGAAACGATGAACAACCTGCGTCCAAAAGCAGCAATGATATTTGGGAAATGGACGACGTGTCAACAATCAACAATTTGGTAAGTATTTTGCATCGTTAGCGGTCGCTCATACGTGTCACCCGCAAAGACGTCGCTAACGAGGCCAGATGTGCGTTACGAATTCCGTGACCCCAACGACATCTCGTTAGCGATGTCGTTGCGTGAAACGTGGCCTTAAGTGTAGTTTCTTCATGTAACAATCAGTGTGCTATATTACATGTACCTGCTTCTATAGAAGAAGCAGATACCAACAAAGCTTCAGTGAGCTGCATATCCACTAATATAAATTGTTTAAACCACAGAAACTTCGTTCATTAGATCCATTTAAATACCTGTGTATTGATATCTTTCAGCCTGTGCACGTGTCTCCTGCCACCAACACGCGTTTCGTCTCCTTCATCAGGGGACTTGTGTATCAGATCATAGGCGGCTATTTTATATACATTGCGGCTCACTGCTAGTGTGAATTAATGTGCATATAATGTGTGAATGTGTGTCATGAATAGGTGATAAATGATATATGTACAATGCTCCAAAAATATATTTGTGCATATACAGTACAGACCAAAAGTTTGGACACACCTTCTCATTCAAAGAGTTTTCTTTATTTTCATGACTCTAAAAATTGTAGATTCACATTGAAGGCATCAAAACTATGAATTAAAACGTGTGGAATGAAATACTCAAAAATGTGTGAAACAAGTGAAAATATGTCTTATATTTTAGGTTCTTCAAATTAGCCACCTTTTACTTTCATTACTACTTTGCACACTCTTGGCATTCTCTTCATGAGCTTCAAGAGGTAGTCACCGGAAATGTTTTTCCAACAGTCTTGAAGGAGTTCCCAGAGATGCTTAGCACTTGTTGGCCCTTTTGCCTTCACTCTGCAGTCCAGCTCACCCCAAACCATCTCAATTGGGTTCAGGTCTGTTGACTGTGGAGGCCAGGTCATCTGGCGTAGCACCCCATCACTCCCCTTCTTAGTCAAATAGCCCTTACACAGCTTGGAGGTGTGTTTGGGGTCATTGTCCTGTTGATAAATAAATTATCGTCCAACTAAACGCAAACCGGATGGAATAGCACGCCGCTGCAAGATGCTGTGGTAGCCATGCTGGTTCAGTATTGAATAAATCCCCAACAGTGTCACCAGCAAAGCCCCCCACACCATCACACCTCCTCCTCCATGCTTCATGGTGGGAACCTGGCATGTAGAGTCCATCCGTTCACCTTTTCTGCAAAGACACGGTGGTTGGATCCAAAGATCTCAAATTTGGACTCATCAGACCAAAGCACAGATTTCCACTGGTCTAATGTCCATTCCCTGTGTTCTTTAGCCCAAACAAGTCTCTTCTGCTTGTTGCCTGTCCTTAGCAGTGGTTTCCTAGCAGCAATTTTACCATGAAGGCCTGCTGCACAAAGTCTCCCCTTAATAGTTATTCCAAAAGGTGAGGGCCCCACTGACTAACATAGGAAAGGACAGGAAAGGGACTGATGGTGGCCAGAGAAAAACCCTGGAAAATTCCAAATTCCTGATAGTACAAAAAGGCCCTCAGATCGCACGATCTGCACTCTGTCCTATACCAGGCGCTCTTGTCATACCAATGAACAGAAAACAAGAATCATAACAAATTCAAAAAGCCGCAAACACATGGACTTAAAGGAGCTATACTCCAAACAAAACTGCAGGGAGTTTCCCAGCTAAGCAACTGAGAGGGAAAATCCCTGCATGTAAATAAACTGAAAACAACCACAGCAAATGACAAACTCAGATAAGAGTAAAAGAACTAAACAATAAATAAAGAGCAAAGCACTTATCTGGGGTAGATGTGGTGTGGAGCAGAATGAAGCAGGCTGGTGAACAAAGAACAACTGACATCCGGCATAGCCTGCTATCAGACCAGGATTTAAATAAGCAGAGAGTTAGCAATTGAAACGCCCATTGCTCAACACACCTGGTCTATGTCCAAACCATTCCTAGCCACAAGAGGGAGCCTCCCAGCAGCCAAAGCATAATTGACATTCACAACAGAGATGTTCCTCGCTCCTGCGGCTTCACACACAGCGATGTGTGCTGCCGCAGGAATGACGAACAACATCATATCTCCTATTAGTGCAACATTATGAAAATGTCCGACGCTACACAGATCGCCGATTTAGGACGCTTTTGAGATCGTTTATCAGCGCATCTAGGCTTTACACGTTGCGACATCGTTACCGGCGCCGGATGTGCGTCACTTTCGATTTGACCCTGATACTGATCACAGTAGCGATGTCGCAACGTGCAAAGTACCCCTAACTCTTGGACTTAATAACATTTATATGTCTTAGCAAAAAACATGTCCACTGCTCCACTACATAGAAAATAATCAATTATAGGGCTCATGTCCACTTGCAATTTTCATGTGTGAGTGCGATCCAATAAAAAACGAATTCCACCAGTGTTGATCTATGTTGCAGTGTCCTTTTGCTATTTTTTTCTCGTCTCGAATCGTGCTCACAGTGCAATCGCAGCATACTGCGTTTTGCACCGAGTCTCAGCTCACGCACCCCCCACATTGCACTGCACTCGCATGTTATGTGACTGCAGTGTGGTGCACGCTTAGACAGACAGCGGAGGAGATAGGGAGAAAGTGCTCCCTTCCTCTTCTCCACTCCTGGGATGCGATTGCTGAGCTCACAGCAGAGGGTCATTAGCATATTGCTTCTGATGCTCTCTCATCGGAAGCTGTACGCAAGTGGACATGAGCCCATAGCCGCACTCTGGGATACTCAAAAGTTAGTGGATGAAATTAAGTCCATATTCTTTCTTGTAACTTCTTTTTTGTTTTTATTTCGGGTATCCTGAAGCCGACCGCAGCTACTTTCTCAGGACCGCAGAGGACCTTCTTCAACATCAAAGACGTTATTAAATATGTAACTGATAAACAGAACAAACATAAAAACAATTAAAAACTGGCAAAAACTTAAATGAATTAATACTTAAAAAACTCACTATAAAATCACAAAAATGCAGTAAAACAAAAATTTTCGTTGAGACGTACCGGTGTGACAGTGTTCAGCCGTAAATACATTTACGCTCTACCTGTACCAATTTTCTATGTAGATACCTCCCTTCTTCCCCATTGTTACCATATCTATAACTTTTACTTTGAGGAGTTTAGAGTCACAGGTACATCATAGGTTAGGAAGGCATCAACTTCCATGATGAACAGGGAACATCAAGGGTCGGGAAGGGGTTAAAGTCAGAGCTTTGTTCAGCTGCTCTTCTTCTTTTTCTATTTCGTGTCTATGATCTCAGCCTGGTTCATCGTGTCCATGTGTGACGCTCAAGATTCTCGACTTTGTGCCCAAAGCTGTTTCATCTCAGATTTTATGTCCACAAGTTCAGCCCATCTCAGATTTTATGTCCACAAGTTCAGCCATGACAGGACACGGTGCCTGCTGGAGGATCTATGGAGAAAATACGTAATTACTTACCGGTAATGTGTTTTGTCCGAACCCATGACGGCACCACGAGAGAGGATCCGCCCATCCAGGACAGGAAACCTTCAGGTTAAAAAGGGGCGGTCCTCTTGCCGCTTCAGTTTGATTGCAGAGCAGGAGAGGACCACCGAAAAAAACAACAGGTTAATATAAGGCCACCACCAGAAAAATGTGGAAGAAGGAAGAAAGGAAGGTGAACCAAACAACAATCCCCAGTGCCGGGTGGGAATATAAGCGTGCCGTCATGGATTTGGAAAAAACACATTACCAGTAAGTAATTACGTATTTTTCCCTCACCCTATGACGGCACCACGAGAGAATTACAGTGAAAGAAAAATTAGGGAGGAACCACAGCCTGGAGAACACGCCTCCCAAAGGTGAAGTCGGAGAAGGAAAGATCCAACCTATAATGCTTATAAAAGGTCGAGGGTGAGGACCATGTGGCAGCTTTACAAATTTGAGCAATGGAAACATCTGCCCGCTCTGCCCAAGAAGATGCTACAGCCCGCGTGGAATGTGCCTTCAGACCCACCGGAACAGAAGCACCCCTAGCCGTGTAAGCTAACTCAATGGCGTCCCTAATCCACCTGGCTAGCGTGGATTTGGAACACTTAACCCCCTTTTGAGGTCCCTGGAAAGAGACAAACAGAGACTTATTCCTCCTCCAGGAACTGGTGACAAGAAGATACTGGATGAGACAACGCCGTACATCCAGACAATGCCAACGCCGTTCCTCCGCACGAGTCGGGTTAGTGCAAAAGTAGGGCAATACAATCTCCTGGGATGTATGAAACCGAGAAACAACCTTGGGGAGGTACGCAGGGTCAGGGCACAAAACTACCCTATCTTCCAGTATTTGAGTGTAAGGAGGGTCAATAGAAAGGGCCTGAATGTCGCTAATCCTACGGGCCGAGGTCAGTGCTACCAGGAGGACAGTCTTAAGGGAAAGACATTTAACAGATATGGAGTCAAAGGGCTCGAACGGAGGATCCGTCAGGGCCCCCAAAACCAGGTTACGGTCCCAAGGGGGGAGAGAGACTACCTGTCTAGGACGCTGGCGCGAACTAGCCCTGATAAACCGAGCCACCCAAGGGTTCCCCGCGACATCATAATTGTAGAGTGCTGCTAACGCGGAGATCTGGACCTTGAGTGTGCTAACCGCCAACCCCTTGTCCAACCCACACTGCAGGAACTCCAGGATTGGACCGATGGGAACCTCCCCAGTTACACTAGCACCCGAGGAAGAGAGGAACTTTTTACAAGTCCTACAGTAGATCTTGGTTGTCACAGGCTTTCTACAACCTAACAGTGTGGAAACTAAATTGGGGGAAAACCCCTTACTGATCAGTAACGCCCTCTCAAATTCCATGCCGTCAGGTGCAACTTGACAGTCGGAGGATGGCACACAGGCCCCTGGGACAGGAGATTCGGAAGTTCTGGGAGGACCCACGGGTCAGTCAGAGACATCCGAACCAGCCAAAAAAACCATGGTCGCTTTGGCCAGAAGGGAGCAATCAGAAGGACTCTGGCCCGGTCGTCCCTGATTTTCATCAAGACCGTGGGGAGAAGGACCAGTGGGGGAAATGCATAAGCTAGGGGAAATTCCCACGGGATTGACAGGGCATCCACAGCATACGGAAGTTCCTTGGGATTGAGAGAGCAGAACAGAGGAACCTTCCTGTTCTGTTGGGTGGCAAAAAGGTCGATGGCTGGAACCCCCCACCTGGCCGTGATGAGGCTGAAGACGGGCGGGTTGAGCTCCCACTCCCCCTCGCGCAGGCGAGTGCGACTCAGAAAATCCGCCGTGAGGTTGTCTTTCCCCAGGATGTGAACCCCAGTGAAGGACAGAAGGTGAGTTTCTGCCAGTAGCAGAATCCTGTCAGCTATCAGCATAAGTGACCGGGATCTCGTGCCCCCCTGATGGTTCAAATAAGCCACCGCCACCTGATTGTCCGACAACACCCGGGTATGGTGACCAGCCAGTGAAGGGAGAAGTCCAGTCAGGGCCCGTTCCACAGCCAGCAGCTCTCTGGTATTGGAGGAGGAAGCTGCCTCCCTGGGCGACCAGAGGCCTTGAATCGGATGGTCCAGCAGGTGAGCCCCCCATCCGGACACACTGGCATCCGTGGTCACAATTCGGGACACCAGGACAGACCATAGGACTCCCCGTGTGAGGTGCGCAGGGACCAGCCACCAGCGAAGGGAGGCGATGGCGCAGGAGCTCAGAGTAATCCGAGTGTTCAACCTGTTCCCCAGAAACGACTGATGTCCCAAAATGTCCCACTGGAGGGTTCTGGTATGGCCTTGAGCCCACAACACTGCAGGGAGAGTAGAGGTCAGGGAGCCCAGAAGAGACATAGCCCGGGGCAGGGACATGTGTGGAACCGCCACCGCCTGCTTCACCAGAGAGCGAATCTTCTCCACTTTGGAAGGCGGTAGATCACATTCTTGTAGGAGAGAGTCAAAAGTAAGCCCCAAAAAGACTTGCACCGTGGCCGGAAGCAACCTTGACTTCTCCCTGTTCAAAATCCAGCCGAGACTTTCCAGCTTTGAGCATACAGTCTGAAGCACGGCAGTACAATGGTTCGCTGAATCCCCTACCACGAGGAAGCCGTCGAGATACGGGATAATAAGAATTCCGTCTTCCCGCAGGTGGGCAGTGATTTCCAGGATGAGCTTCGTGAAGATACGGGGCGCAATTGCTAGGCCGAATGGTAAGGCCCTGAACTGCAGATGACGCACTGACCCCTCGAGCATCACCGCCACCCTGAGATATTTCTGGAAGGGAGGAGCGATTGGAACATGATAATACGCGTCCTTCAGATCCAGGACAGCCATATGACAATTCGGGTAGAGAGACTTGATTGTGGACTTCATTGATTCCATCTTGAAGGACAAGATCTGCAGGTGGCTGTTCAGACCTTTGAGGTTTATTATGACCCGAAACGAACCGTCCGGTTTCCCGACCAGAAAAAGAGGGGAGTAAAACCCCTCTCCCCTTTCTGCCAATGGGACGTCCGTCAGGACCCCCCGGCGCAATAGGGACTTCACTTCCCCCTCCAAGGCATGTTGTTCACTCGGGGACGTCCTCGGGGATGTCTGGAGAAAGCGCCTGGGAGGAACACTGCGTAACGGAAATGTCAGACCTGATCGGATGATATTGAGAATCCACGGACTTGAAGAAATACGTTCCCAGGCCGGAAGAAAGTAGGTCAATCTCCCCCCCACCTGGGGAAGGGAGTCATTGGGAAGACTTCTTGGATTGGGAAGGGCCCTTGAACAAGAACCCCTTATCATCCTTCTTTCGACCCGACCAGGTATTTCTATTCCTGGGGGTGAACTGCTTCCTACGAAAGGATCGCTTGAAGGAGGGAAAGGATGGGGCCGGAAAGTTCCTTTTTCTGTCCCCCGCCTTCTCAAGAACATCATCCAGAACCGATCCAAAAAGAAACTCGCCCTGCCAGGGAATGGAACACAGCTTAGACTTAACCTGTAGATCTCCTGGGCAACATTTCAACCATAAGGCCCGACGAGCCGCATTAGAAAGGGCCGCAGTCTTAGCAGCTAGTCGAGTGGAATCCGCCGATGCATCCGAGATGAAAGCCGCCGCTCCCTGTAGCCTGAGCAGAGAAGAAATAATCTCATCCCGAGGAACCTTGGTCCTCAGCTTCTCATCTAATTCTGACAATCACATCGCCAGAGACCGGGCCGTACATGTAGCTGCAATAGCAGGCCGGAGAGCATCTGCTGAGGACTCCCATGCGGATTTAAGGAAGACATCCGCCTTCCGATCCATAGGGTCCTTTAAGGATCCCCTGTCCTCGAAGGGAATGGAAAACGTTTTTGAAGCTTTAGCCACTGCCACATCCAATTTGGGCGCCCTATCCCAATGGGAACAGGTAGCGTCCTCAAAGGGATACTTGCGCTTGAAGCCGCCTGGAAGAGAACCCCGCTTATCCGGTTTCTTCCATTCCCTGGAGATCAACGCCTGTATCTTGTCCACCACCGGGAAGGTCCTGCGCTTCCTATGGTCCAGATCCTTAAACATGGCATCTTGGACAGAAGGCTGCAACTTCTCCTCAGTAATGCCCATAGTGTCCCTGACAGCTTTAATCAATTTGCTCGTGCCTTCTACTGGGAAACATTGGTGGACGTCAGCCTCACTGTTAGAGGAAGAAGATTCAGAACCAGAAGACCCACACTCACCCTCGGATCGACTGGATGGCGAAGCCGGGGAGGCCTGTCTATGCCGTTTACGAGGAGGCTCTTTCAGGGTCTGCAGGGAACTCTGGACTTCGGACTGGATGATGTCACGAAGATCACTAGCAAACCCGGGAGTCTCATCAGAAATGGTCTGCTGGATACAGTTTTTGCAGAGCCGTTTAGACCAGGATGGAGGCAGTTCCCGGTTACAGAGGGCGCATTCCCTGTTATTCGATTTGGCCGTACACTTCCGTGGCTTTTTAACCTATGTATAACAGGGACGGAGGGGAGACACAACACCAGGAAAACAATAAACCACAGGTACACATGCCCGAAGATCACTCACCCATAGGAGATGAAGGGTCGGTACCGGTTCTGGGGAAGGAGCTTTCATCAAAGTCTTCCCTCTGGAGGCGCTTTTGCCGTCAGATGCATCACGGGTCTGTTTAGTGGCCCGGGTACCACGCTTGCTGGATAAGCTGGCATCTGAGCCAGAGTCGCTCCTGCAACGCTCCGGTGGTTTCACCACCTTCTTGCCAGCAGGAGGGGAGGAGGACTCATGCACCGAGTGCCGGTCCTCATCACGGTGCCCATCCTTGTCCATATTCCAAGGCCTTTTGCTATGGCCAAAAAAACCCCTCCGTTATGTAGGAGGACTGGAGCACTTGCCCCCAGCTCAGAGCTCCGTTTTTAAACTGAGCGCTGGAGCATTGGAGCACGTCCCCCCGCGCCTCCGGACCCACTTCCTGGGTCCGACGTCACCGCCGACGTCAGCGCATGTCCGGTGCGGCTGCCGCGCATGCGCAACGCCTGCACTCAAAATCCAAGATGGCGGCGGCGTGCAGCACATGCGACCGCGAGCAGCCCTGCTGCCCTGGAAGAATCGGCCGGCTGCTGCACTTACCCGTCGCCCGATGCGCTACACCCGCTCATGGACGCAACCCCCGGGGGTCCACCATGGCGCCTCCAGGCACCCGAACGGAGCGAGGCAGGACCAATGTCGCCGCCAGAACCGCCCGTCGGGACCGGGTAAGACTTGCTAGAAGATCCACGGCCCTCCAGGGCCGCATCCTGAGGTATCCGTCCAGGACAGGAAACCAAACTGAAGCGGCGAGAGGACCGCCCCTTTTTAACCTGAAGGTTTCCTGTCCTGGATGGGTGGATCCTCTCTCGTGGTGCCGTCATAGGGTGAGGGAAAAATGTATCTGATCTTTACATAATATAAGAATTTATACATTCCCACATTTACATTCCTTATTCCACCTTTCAATTAAAGTCGTTATCTGAAAGAACAGATTATATGTAAACTCAAAATCAATTTACTTAGCCCTTTATTGTAAAAGGTAATATCATCACATGAACATAAGTAAAGCCACAGAAGTGGAAATGGCAATTATATCATTCCGTAATTTCACAAAATCAGATCCCGATCAGCAGGGCCGTATTTGCCATTAGGCACTTGAGGGGACGTGCCTAGGGCGGCGCCTTCCAGGGGGGCGGCGCCCAAACCAAAATTTAAAAAAAAAAAAAAAAAAAAAAAAAAAAAATTTTTTTAAATCTTCCTCCCTCCCTCCTCCAAACTCTTTATTAAATCCGGCGCCTTTTTGGAGGAGGGAGGGAGCACACAGTCATTTATAGTCACGTCTATAACACGCGAATATAAATGACACTGTGAGCGTGCCGGCACTTACTTCCGGGGTCAGAGGAGCTGTAATCAGCTCCCCGCCCCGACGTGCTGCCGTGCGCTCACTGTGCAGAGGTCACAGCAGCGTGAGGCCGCGCAGAGGAGGACGGGAGCCGCCGCCGGAGATGGAGCCGCCGCCGGAGATGGAACCGCCGCCGAGCAAGATGTCAGATGCCGCCACCGCCACCGCCACCGTGGAGAACGGGAGATGCAGCCTGGAGCAGGTAAGCGCTTTACAGCCGAAGACAGCGCCGAACAAGCAACCCGGGGGGGCGCAACATGGAGGATGGGGGGATGGAACATGATATGGGGGCGCAACATGGAGGATGGGGGGGATGGAACATGATATGGGGGCGCAACATGGAGGATGAGGGGGATGGAACATGATATGGGGGCGCAACATGGAGGATGGGGGGGATGGAACATGATATGGGGGCGCAACATGGAGGATGGGGGGGATGGAACATGATATGGGGGCGCAACATGGAGGATGGGGGGATGGAACATGATATGGGGGCGCAACATTGAGGATGAGGGGATGGAACATGATATGGGGGCGCAACATGGAGGATGGGATGCAGCATGATGTGGGGGTGCAACATGGAGGATGGGGGGGGGATGCAGCATGATGTGGGGGCGCAACATGGAGGATGGGGGGATGGAACATGATGTGGGGGCGCAACATGGAGGATGGGGGGGATGCAGCATGATGTGGGGGTGCAACATGGAGGCTGGGGGGGGATGCCACATGATATGGGGGCGCAACATGGAGGATGGAGGATGGGGGATGGAACATGATATGGGGGCGCAACATGGAGGATGGGGGGATGGAACATGATATGGGGGCGCAACATGGAGGATGGGGGGATGGAACATGATATGGGGGCGCAACATGAAGGATGGGGGGATGGAACATGATATGGGGGCGCAACATGGAGGATGGGGGGATGGAACATGATATGGGGGTGCAACATGGAGGATGGGGGGATGGAACATGATATGGGGGCGCAACATGGAGGATGGGGGGATGGAACATGATATGGGGGCGCAACATGGAGGATGGGGGGATGGAAGATGATATGGGAGCGCAACATGGAGGATGGGGGGATGGAACATGATATGGGGGCGCAACATGGAGGATGGGGGGATGGAACATGATATGGGGGCGCAACATGGAGGATGGGGGGGATGCAGCATGATGTGGGGGCGCAACATGGAGGATGGAGGGGATGCAGCATGATGTGGGGGCGCAGCATGGAGGATGGAGGGGATGCAGCATGATGTGGGGGTGCAACATGGAGGCTGGGGGGGATGCCGCATGATGTGGGGGCGCAACATGGAGGATGGGGGATGGAACATGATATGGGGGCGCAACATGGAGGATGGGGGGATGGAACATGATATGGGGGCGCAACATGGAGGATGGGGGGGATGGAACATGATATGGGGGCGCAACATGGAGGATGGGGGGATGGAACATGATATGGGGGCGCAACATGGAGGATGGGGGGGATGGAACATGATGTGGGGCGCAACATGGAGGATGGGGGGGATGGAACATGATGTGGGGGCGCAACATGGAGGATGGGGGGGATGGAACATGATATGGGGGCGCAACATGGAGGATGGGGGGGATGGAACATGATGTGGGGCGCAACATGGAGGATGGGGGGGATGGAACATGATGTGGGGGCGCAACATGGAGGATGGGGGGGGATGCAGCATGATGTGGGGGCGCAACATGGAGGATGGGGGGGATGCAGCATGATGTGGGGGTGCAACATGGAGGATGGGGGGATGGAACATGATGTGGGGGTGCAACATGGAGGATGGGGGGATGGAACATGATATGGGGGCGCAACATGGAGGATGGGGGGATGGAACATGATATGGGGGCGCAACATGGAGGATGGGGGGATGGAACATGATATGGGGGCGCAACATGGAGAATGGGGGGGGATGCAGCATGATGTGGGGGCGCAACATGGAGGATGGAGGGGATGCAGCATGATGTGGGGGCGCAACATGGAGGATGGAGGGGATGCAGCATGATGTGGGGGTGCAACATGGAGGCTGGGGGGGATGCCGCATGATATGGGGGCGCAACATGGAGGATGGGGGATGGAACATGATATGGGGGCGCAACATGGAGGATGGGGGAATGGAACATGATATGGGGGCGCAACATGGAGGATGGGGGGATGGAACATGATATGGGGGCGCAACATGGAGGATGGGGGGGATGGAACATGATATGGGGGCACAACATGGAGGATGGGGGGGATGGAACATGATATGGGGGCGCAACATGGAGGACGGGGGGGATGGAACATGATGTGGGGCGCAACATGGAGGATGGGGGGGGATGCAGCATGATGTGGGGGCGCAACATGGAGGATGGGGGGGGATGCAGCATGATGTGGGGGTGCAACATGGAGGATGGGGGGATGGAACATGATGTGGGGGTGCAACATGGAGGATGGGTGGATGGAACATGATGTGGGGGCGCAACATGGAGGATGGGGGGATGGAACATGATGTGGGGGCGCAACATGGAGGATGGGGGGGATGCAGCATGATGTGGGGGTGCAACATGGAGGCTGGGGGGGGATGCCGCATGATATGGGGGCGCAACATGGGGGATGGAACATGATGTGGGGGCGCAACATGGAGGATGTGGGGGCGCAACATGGAGGATGGGGGGGATGTAGCATGATGTGGGGCGCAACATGGAGGATGGGGGGGATGAAGCATGATGTGGGGGCGCAGCATGGAGGATGGGGGGGATGAAGCATGATGTAGGGGCGCAGCATGGAGGATGGGGGGGATGAAGCATGATGTGGGGGCGCAACATGGAGGATGGGGGGGATGAAGCATGATGTGGGGGCGCAACATGGAGGATGTGGGGGCGCAACATGGGGATGGAGCATGATGTGGGGGCGCAGCATGGGGGATGGAGCAGAATGGGAAAATGAGGGAGGGTGGTGGACAGTATAGCAAATGGGAGTTACAGTATGGAGAATGAGAGGCATGGTATGGAGAATGGGGTAGCACGGGGGGAGGCATGGTATGGAGAATGGGGTAGCATGGGGGGGCATGGTATGGAGAATGGGGTAGCACGGGGGGAGGCATGGTATGGAGAATGGGGTAGCACGGGGGGAGGCATGGTATGGTGAATGGGGTAGCACGGGGGGGGGCATGGTATGGAGAATGGGAAAGCATGGGGGGTACTCTGTATGGAAGGGGAACCATGGTGGGCTTGGTATGGAGGGGGCTTGATATGGAGAAGGGGCAGCATGGGGAGCGCTCAGTTAGGAGCCTGGGAGGGCTCGGTATACATAATGCGAAGCATAAGGCTCATTATAGAGTGGGGACATCATGAGGGGGACAGTGAAGTGGGGGCTGCATGGAGAGGTGGGGACAGTGGAGGTCATAGTTCATAAGTGAGGAAGGTCTGGAGGGTATAATTCAGTGGGGAGGACAGTGGGGGTTTTCATTTGAGGGGGAATGTTATAGGAGAGAATGTGGAGGCTGTAAACTGTAAGTGACACGGTGTGAGGTCATTTTTTGTGCAGTGAGCTCAGTGATGGGCAATTATTTATTCTTGGGCACAGCCTTGGGCTTACTTAGGGTGGTTACTCTTTAGTGAGAATTATGAGTCTGTCACCAGGTTTTTGCCACCTAATTTGAGAGCAGCATAATGTAGGGGCAGAGATCCTGATTCCAGTGTTGTCACTTACTGGGCTGCTTAGTGTAGTTTTGATAACATCACTGTTTAATCAGCAGTAGTTATCATTACAGGACTACTTGGTGTGCTGCAGGTAGTCCAGCATATTCATGAGCTCTGTATAACTGCGAGATCTGCAGCAGAGAAAACGACAGCAAACAGCTCAGTAAGTGACACATCGCTGGAATCAGGGGCTCTGTCTCTACATTATGCTGCTCTCAGATGGGGGAGCAAAACCTGGTGACAGATTCCCTATACGGGCACCATTGCAGTATGTGCTGCAGCAGACCAGACAAGAGGGAAGTCTTGGGAGACGCAGGACAATGTGTTGCTAAGAGCGATGACATTTTACTTTTACTCCCAAAATGGCAATTAATCTGCAGACACATTTATATAGGGGACGTCGCTCTGGCATGTACAGTTTTACCTTAATATTATATATATGCAGACTGTTCTGTCCCCCCTGGTGCGGCCGATGTCTTGGTGCAGATGTGCACCGTCCTATTTGCATATTAAAGACAGTCCCTCGTCCTTAGGTGAGAGTCAGTGCTGTTTAAAATCACTTAGCATTTCTGCACGTGTCCTGACACTGGAGGAGCAGAGTAGCACTCCAAGTGTCAGTGTGTGTGCGCACGCAATGTGACTGCAGTGTCCGCGTGGGTGCGCCTGCAATGTGACTGCAGTGTCCGCGTGGGTGCGCCTGCAATGTGACTGCAGTGTCCGCGTGGGTGCGCCTGCAATGTGACTGCAGTGTCCGCGTGGGTGCGCCTGCAATGTGACTGCAGTGTCCGCGTGGGTGCGCCTGCAATGTGACTGCAGTGTCCGCGTGGGTGCGCCTGCAATGTGACTGCAGTGTCCGCGTGGGTGCGCCTGCAATGTGACTGCAGGTACGTTCTGACACCTGGTTGCTGCCTGTATTTGACTGCCGATTCAATGAGGAAGGTTGTTGAAGTGAGCAGACAGCACATCACAGCGCCGTGTCCCCCTCCTCACTGTGCTCCTCCTGTGTTGGATGCACACATGCACTGACGCTTGGTGTGTGCCGCTGTGCTCCTCCTGTGTTGGATGCACACATGCACTGACGCTTGGCGTGTGCCGCTGTGCTCCTCCTGTGTTGGATGCACACATGCACTGACGCTTGGTGTGTGCCGCTGTGCTCCTCCTGTGTTGGATGCACACATGCACTGACGCTTGGAGTGTGCCGCTGTGCTCCTTCTGTTTTGTGTGCACACCCGCACTGACGCTTGGAGTGTGCCGCTGTGCTCCTCCTGTGTTGGATGCACACCCGCACTGACGCTTGGTGTGTGCCGCTGTGCTCCTCCTGTGTTGTGTGCACACCCGCACTGACGCTTGGAGTGTGCCGCAGTGTTGGGTGCGGTGCAGTCAGGAGATCTGGTGTTACGGTGCTCACTCTCACCAATGGATCACTATTAATCAAGACAAAGGCCTGGCTAGTATTTTCCTATATTAGGTGGTATCGGTGCACCCAGGCTTAGGCCGCGCAGAAATGTCCTCATTTTCATATCAAATGTGGCTTTTTCAGTGAACAGTAAAGGGAACCTGTTACACCCTTTTTCAATTTTAAACTGCCCCCAATGTCTTGTTAGTGACGCAATGTAAGTGATGCACATTTTCTGACTAACAAGACAATGGAGCAGTTTAATATTAAAGGTCGTGACCAGTTCCTTTTAAGCTGAACTATATGGGGGGATTATTTCTCCACAGATCATGTCCCCCATATAAATATTTCCGCAGTCTAGGTGTCATTTTGGGGTGACAGGTTCCCTTTAAGTCAGCTTAAAAATCATCTCACCTGACGAATGAAAGTTTTTTGCTCGTGCATCGGGTGATGGACACTGTTTAGATAAATCAGGTTCCCATCTTTGGCTGCAGTGTGAATGCTGCTTTTAAAGGGGTTTTCTCACATTGGGAACTTGCCCCCTATCCTTGGGATGGGGAATAACTTTCCAATCGCTGGGGGTCCGACTACCGTGGCCCCGAGTGTTTCCCAGAACCAGAACATGCAGACAGAATGGATTCCGGGAGTAAAATTTCATAGTCCTGTCTCCTGAGCTGTGCACTTAAGGGGTCTTTTGAGCAATTGGTGGGGGTCTCAAGTCCCACCCCATGATGCCCCTTCTCCCTACTGAGCCCACCTCTGCCCTACTAATCTCCTCAGAATTAATGGACCTAAACCTATAAGATCTCGTCCAAAAGTTAAGTCTACTGCCTGGGACTAATCAGTATTGTGGTTCTTATATGGTCCACAGTCTAATGATGGCTGGTAACAACTACCAGCATCTCCTTACCATTGTTAAGGACATACTGAGAGTTGTACGTTAATGCAATACATAGATGTATATGGGTCTAACCTGACACTGCACTTGATTGCTGTGTGAATTTGGCATTGTATTCATGTACTGATGGTGGTTTTGGCGATGTATTGTCTTCAGGGTGGGTTTGGTGATGTTATTGTGTTTAGGGTGGTTTTGGTGATATTACTGTATTGACAGTAGTTCTGTTGATGTATTACTGTACTAACTGTGGTTTTGGTTACGTATTATAGTATGTAGTGTGGTTTTAGTTATGTATTACTGTACTGATGGTGGTTCTGGTGATAGTCATGTGGCTGTTGTAATCTTTACCTTATCAGTCTTGATCCTAAAACATAGGGTCAGCGTGCTGGACTAAAAATACAGCTATCTGCATGTCTGTCAGCCGAATAAGTAA
The DNA here is from genome assembly GCF_048569485.1 of Anomaloglossus baeobatrachus. Taxonomy (NCBI): domain Eukaryota; kingdom Metazoa; phylum Chordata; class Amphibia; order Anura; family Aromobatidae; genus Anomaloglossus; species Anomaloglossus baeobatrachus. Next base: position 486,453,233 of record NC_134353.1, on the reverse strand, counting down.
TAGACTAAAGCCCCCATACACTATAGTCTGATTTTTAGGCCGGCAGCTATCTTGCTCGGCTCTCCCATATACAGGAGCACTCATTCTGCCAATTGTTTCTGTGTTCTTTATTAGAGCCGCTGCTGGACATCTCCGACAGCAGCTTATCATTTAGAGGATAATAGGATCTACACTCCGTAATTGGACATTCTGGATCCTTATTCCCCTGACAATCAGAATTGAGAGCCCCTGTTCACATTGGGCTATCAGCAGAACCTGTCGATATTGGCGGGTTTAGACCACTTTAGGTTAATGTGTATGGAGGTCTTAACTACTATCTGAAGGCTCTGGGCTCTATCAGGGAATGTGCACACGTCTTGTAGATGTCTGTGAACCCCCGGAATTATTCAGACAGAATACACTTCAGGACAGTCAGCATTTTATCCTGAAGCAAATATTTATTTTTTTTGCTGTGGCTTCTTGGTTGTTTTTTCCAACATCTTTTAGCTACTGGATTTTACTTATTTTTTTAAATGAATTAGTAAGCGGCATCCAAGCAGCAGGCGCCATATAATGGCCGGTCACAACTAGTAAGCGGCATCCAAGCAGCAGGCGCCATATAATGGACCAGTCACAACTAGTAACCAGCATCCAAGCAGCAGCCGCCATATAATGGCCGGTCACAACTAGTAACCAGCATCCAAGCAGCAGGCGCCATATAATGGCCGGTCACAACTAGTAAGCGGCATCCAAGCAGCAGCCGCCATATAATGGCCGGTCACAACTAGTAACCAGCATCCAAGCAGCAGCCGCCATATAATGGACCGGTCACTGTCAGCCGCTTCATGTCTGAGGAAACCTGACGCGCTTAAAAAAACTCCAAAGACTGAACATATGGACAGCAAGTCGTTTTACATTGCAGTGTATGAGTTCATTTCTTTAATATTTAGAGTTTGGGTTTTTTGGGCGGGTTATAGGGCGGATCTGTCTGAAAAAAAAAGCTGTGTGCATATAACCGTAATCTGACTGATCAGAAGGGGGCGCCACCACTGACAGTGCCTAGGGCAGCAAAAACCCCAAATACGGCCCTGCCGATCAGTAAGATTAAGACTTTCCATGGAAAAGAAGTTGCCAATTTTAGAGGGCAGGACGTGCTCCTGTCATTTACTTTATATTTATGTCTCCTGCATGCGGCCATGATACGCTCACGTGAGATGAGTCTAAGTGATTAGAGTTAGGCGGGCTTTGCACACTACGACATTGCAGGTGTGATGTCGGTGGGGTCATGTCGAAAGTGACGCACTTCCTGCGTCGCTCTCGACATCATAGTGTGTAAATCCTAGACGATACGATTAACAAGCGCAAAATCGACGTAATCGTATCATCGGTGTAGCGTCGGCGAATTCCATAATTACGCTGACGCGACGGTCCGATGTTGTTCCTTGCTCCTGTGGCAGCACACATCGCTGTGTGTGAAGTCGCAGGAGCGAGGAACATCTCCTACCTGCGTCACCGCGGCTTCCATCGGCTATGCGGAAGGAAGGAGGTGAGCGGGATGTTTACATCCCGCTCATCTCCGCCCCTCCGCTCCTATTGGCCGCTTGCCGTGTGACGTCGCAGTGACGACACACGACCCGCCCCCTTAATTAGGAGGCGGTTCGCCGGCCAGAGCGACGTCGCACGGCAGGTGAGTGCATGTGAAGCTGCCGTAGCGATAATATTCGCCACAGCAGCTTTCACAATGATATAGCAGCTGCGACGGGGTCGGGGACTATCGCGCTCAGCATCGCAGCATCGGCTTGCAATGTCGCAGTGTGCAAAGTACCCCTTATACTTCTTATAATTGTTTTCTCTACCACAGTCCAGTTTACTATCACGATGGGAAGTGGGGCTCATTCCTCACTTTGCTTTAGGACCCTATGAATGTGAGTTATTCCCAGCATTATCTGTAGGCACAGCTGACCGCCGCTCATATACACTGCTGTATCATTCTGTGCATACAAAGTATGAGATGACAAATGATAAGACAATTCCCTCTGCCTGATGTATGTATTGTTACTGAGGCCAGTGTACACCTGACAATGCTCATTTTTCTCCCTTTTTTTTCACCATCAGACACAAATCAGAGAGTAATGGGCCATTATGGAAGAGAGGAGAACAGCTCTACATACTACTATCCTACACACAATACAGAGAGAAGATGGAGTAACCGAGCCGATACCAGACCATGTGCACAGGGAGTCACTAACCCAGATGGTTTCCATTACCAATATTGTGCATGGTTCTGTTAATTTGCAAGGAAAGTGATGCAGGAAAGCTGCATGTGCACAGAGTAATCACAGTATTGAAACTTAGACAAAAACCGTCTCAAGCAGTAATATAATATATTTCTCTTTTCATTAACAAGAGAAAGATATATAAAAAAATATCTTTGTGCATATACAGTACAGACCAAAAGTTTGGACACACTTTCTGATTCAAAGAGTTTTCTTTATTTTTAGGACTCTGAAAATTGTAGATTCACATTGAAGGCATGAAAACTATGAATTAAAACATGTGGAATGAAATACTTAAAAAAGTGTGAAACAACTGAAAATATGTCTTATATTCTAGGTTCTTCAAAGTAGCCACCTTTTGCTTTGATTACTGCTTTGCACACTCTTGGCATTCTCTTGATGAGCTTCAAGAGGTAGTCACCGGAAATGGTTTTCCAACAGTTTTGAAGGAGTTCCCAGAGATGCTTAGCACTTGTTGGCCCTTTTGCCTTCACTCCGTGGTCCAGCTCACCCCAAACCATCTCGATTGGGTTCAGGTCTGGTGACTGTGGAGAACAGGTCATCTGGCGTAGCACCCCATCACTCTCCTACTTTGTCAAATAGGCCTTACACAGCCTGGAGGTGTGTGTTGGGGTCATTATCCTGTTGAAAAAAAAATGATGGTCAAACTAAACGCAAACCGGTGGAATAGCACGCCGCTGCAAGATGCTGTGGTAGGTATACTGGTTCTGTATAATTTTGAATAATTCCCCAACAGAGTCACCAGGAAAGCACCCCCACACCATCACACCTCCTCCTCCATGCTTCATGGTGGGAACCAGCCATGCAGAGTCCATCCGTTCAACTTTTCTGCAAAGACACGGTGGCTGGGTCCAAAGATCTCAAATTTGGACTCATCAGACCAAAGCACAGATTTCCACTGGTCTAATGTCCATTCCTTGTGTTCTTTAGCCCGAACAAGTCTCTTCTGCTTGTTGCTTGTCCTTAGCAGTGGTTTCCTAGCAGCTATTTTACCATGAAGGCCTGCTGCACAAAGTCTCCTCTTAACAGTTGTTCTAGAGATTAGAAGGTGTGTCCAAACTTTTGGTCTGTATTGTATATATGGCCCAAAGGTTAATTAATTAACCGATTACTTTTTACTTATTACTTGGTGGGTTTACACCCCAGCCACAGGTAGGATGGCCGAGCTGTCACTCACAATACTGACAGCTCAGCTCGCCGCTGACTCTATAGAGCTGTCACTCGCTCAGACCAGGACACAGTGAGCGGCAGAAGCGTGACACAAGCACTTTTTCTGTCTTACTTACCAATGACTTTATCTTTTGGCAACGAAAATATATTGAACAGATATTATCTTTGCACCTTTCGGTCTGAGTGACTTACAGAACACATTTTTATTTGCATAACATTACATATACGAAGCATATTTATATGTATCCTCCAATGAAATGTATGTTGTATAGCATTATATAGCCTTATACTAGATGTACATATGACACATAGTATGAGAAACATTTGTGTCGCCCTGGGCAAGCCAGGGGACACAGATAACAACACCACTACACCCCACACTCCAGGTAGGCACACCTGCTAACCAGAAATCCTTGTTGCCTTCCTCCAAGAGTCTGTTGATGCACACCAGGGGGTGGGCCAGGCGGTTGGCTCCGCCCACCAAGGAGCTCACAACTCTGGAGGCAGGAAGTTACCAGGCAGATTAGCCCAGGCAGGGCTTGAGTAAAGAAGCAGTCAGCTCAGGGACGAGCTTGAGTCTAGTCAGGGAGGAGGAAGTGGAAGGAGTGAGGAGAGCCCAGGCAGGGGCTAGAGGAAACAACCAGAAGTGAAAGTGAAGGAAAGGAAAGTGGAAAAGGAGGAAAGCAAGAAGTGGAGAGAGCGCAGAGAGTGCGCAGAGCCTGAGAGCCCAACTGTGTGTAGGGCTAGAACAGCAAGGTCAGCGACGGCGGTGATTGTCCGGAGGGGGACCGTTTGGAAGTTCCTGGAAGGACCCCATTGGCTGTGTGCCCGGTGGTCTGGAGCAGTGTTCCGAAGGACAGTCAGCACCAGGGCAGGGGCCTCTCGGACCCCAGCAAGGCTAGGAGTCGCCCAATTTGCCGAATCCGTCAGTGAAGGGGACGTAGATCCCCCAGCAACCAAGTCCCGATTGACGGCAAAAGCCCGACCATTACCGGGGAGACACCGCCACCGCCAAGGCACCAGTTTCCCCAGGGCCAGCGCCTGCGGGCAAAGTGTAGAGCTCCTCCGGCCCAGATTGCAGTCGGGGAGCGGGTAACCGGAGGGAATCCACCGCTACCATCAGTCAAACAGGTGCAAGGAAGAGACGTCACCGTCACCTACCGGGAGTGCAGGTGCAACCGTCTGTGGGACCGTCCTACCAGCCGTTGGTTTACCGTACAAACTGTGTCCGTGTCTCAGGCTGAGTGAGTACCACAGTGCCGCAAGGCACAGCGCTGCCCCCGCGTCCCTGCGCCCTCCAGGCCCTACACTTCACATCTCTTCACCGGGCCCCGGGATCACCAACCCCTACCCACGGAGGGGCAACACAACACCTGGCTGCTCCCATCACCATCCCCGGGACCCCCACACTGAGCAGCGGTGGTGCCATCACCACAACCGTGGGTGGCGTCACGAACTATAACCCCAACAAACACCCCCCTTTCACTCACGGGCGAGGAGTGTCGCTCGAGACACCCCGGGATCCGGCCCGCAGCTCGAGCCACCAGGAGCAACTGCCGGACCCGAGCCGAAGGGGTGAGCGCGGTGTGCTGACACCCTCCTCCCCGCCCGCGACAACTTGGCGTCACGAACAGGATCTTACCGCTCTGCCGTCAGGTAGAGGTGCGCCTTGTTACCGCCGGAGGTATCCGGCAGAAAAATTTCAGAAGCCGCCATCTTTGGCGCGAAAAGTTCCCGCTCGAGCGTCTTCTCGAGCAGTAGAGGCGCGAAGGCCAAAACCCCGCCCCGAGAGAGGAGGGGCCGGAAAGAGCTAAGGGGGACGCGATGGCGGCCGGCCGCATGTAGCTGCGGCTATAAGAGCAGGGACGCCAGGACTCTGCGGACTGATTGGGTTCCTGGAAAAAGCCTCGTTACCAAGATGCAAGATTCAGCTCGCAACGAGGAAGCCCCCGCGCCCGGCACGGCGACGTGGTTGAGGGACCGGACCGTCCCGCTGAGTAACCGTCTGCAGGCCCATATGCAACTCCTCCTGGAGGAGTGGGAGACCGACATGGCGGACGTGGTGGCTGCTATGTGGAGACGCGAGGCAGAAGAGGATTTGGAGGAGCGGGTAAGTGACCCACGCCCCTGTATTCCTGAAGGATCGGCCGCTGCGGCTGAGGGGCCCGGCCGGCTCCCGCTCACCCTGCCTCTCTCCCCGCTACCCGCGATGGTGGCTGCCGCCCCGCCACTAGGCCCGCTACCTGCCCAACCGGTAGCGATACCCTGCCTGGCCGCTCCCGCGGACCAGCCGGCTGCAGACGTCCAGGACGGCCCCGAAATGCACCAAGGGGAACCGCTAGAACCACGGCCCCTTAACAGCGTGGTGCCTGAAGTCCCAGTAGAGACTGTGCCAGACCCTGAGCCCGGGACTGTGGCTTGGATGAAGGCCCGGGTGATACAATTCCACCAACGCCAGCAGGATCAGATCTTTCGGATGCTGGAGCAGTGGACCAACGAGGTGGAGGAGCTGATTACAACTGTCCCGATGGGCGAAAGGGGAATAGATGTAGCAGAACCGACTGGTGACCCACGTCCCTATGTCCTCCCAGGACCGGCCGCTGCGGCTGAGGGGCCCGGCCTAGTCTCGGCCTATGCATCGTCCTTGCCGTCACTGGTGGGGCGCCTCAACATAAGCTCACCTGCTCTACTGTTCCATGCTACTGCAGATGGGGATGAAGTGTTGGATGCTGGAGACCAGGAGGCTGCGGCAGCTGGCGGCAACCCGCCTGACGCAGAAACAAGAACTGACGACTCCTGCCCCAGCTCCGGGCCCGCTGTTGCGGCTGAAGGAGCAATTGAGCGTTCCCGCTATGTGGGGGACCCTGTGGCTTATCATACTACGCGTACCGGTGGAAATGGGTACCGGGTACCCCTGTCACAGCAGGCATGTCAGTGCATGTTTGGGGTGCTGGTGGCAGAGGATGGGTCCACCTCAGTAGAGAAACTGGAGTAGGGCAATCGAGGCCCGCAGCACCGTCCCCGTTGGGACCACCTGCTTGTTTGAAAGTTTGTTGAAAGTTTTGAAAAATGAAAAACACTGATTGAACCGAGTTTTCACCTGATTGTCAGCTGTGATTTGCAACCGGCAGGAGCCGGCACCGTTGTCCCCGTGGGGACCGTTTAAAGTTTAAAAATGCATGGGAACTATCCATGGACAAGCCCGTGAACTCTGCAGGGCAACCACAAACGTTAGTGGCTTGTAAATATGTTGGGTACCGTTACCGTTTCCGCAATGCCGCCTCCGGAGAGGCAGGTTGGAGGGAGGGCCCTGAGCAGAGCAGGCCAGGGCCCAGCTACCAAAGGGACCGGTGGCTACCCTCTGGAGGGAAGGACAGATCCCGCTCGGGTGACTTGTGCTGGACTGTGGGTCAAGGGGTGCTGCCTGGGTTTTAGGGGCAGCATCAGGGCCAGGTTGCTTGGGTGGGAGAGAGCGGAAACCGTGACCGTACACCGTTGAAACGTTTAAAGTAAAATGTGCCTCCCGTCTTGGGAAGAATTATTGAAATGTATATATGTTTAACCCTGTTATCCCCTTTTTACAGAAAAATAAAACCGGTGTAGGACGGCAGCCCGCGGACGGTCTGCATTTTGCTAAGGGGGAATGTGTCGCCCTGGGCAAGCCAGGGGACACAGATAACAACACCACTACACCCCACACTCCAGGTAGGCACACCTGCTAACCAGAAATCCTTGTTGCCTTCCTCCAAGAGTCTGTTGATGCACACCAGGGGGTGGGCCAGGCGGTTGGCTCCGCCCACCAAGGAGCTCACAACTCTGGAGGCAGGAAGTTACCAGGCAGATTAGCCCAGGCAGGGCTTGAGTAAAGAAGCAGTCAGCTCAGGGACGAGCTTGAGTCTAGTCAGGGAGGAGGAAGTGGAAGGAGTGAGGAGAGCCCAGGCAGGGGCTAGAGGAAACAACCAGAAGTGAAAGTGAAGGAAAGGAAAGTGGAAAAGGAGGAAAGCAAGAAGTGGAGAGAGCGCAGAGAGTGCGCAGAGCCTGAGAGCCCAACTGTGTGTAGGGCTAGAACAGCAAGGTCAGCGACGGCGGTGATTGTCCGGAGGGGGACCGTTTGGAAGTTCCTGGAAGGACCCCGTTGGCTGTGTGCCCGGTGGTCTGGAGCAGTGTTCCGAAGGACAGTCAGCACCAGGGCAGGGGCCTCTCGGACCCCGGCAAGGCTAGGAGTCGCCCAATTTGCCGAATCCGTCAGTGAAGGGGACGTAGATCCCCCAGCAACCAAGTCCCGATTGACGGCAAAAGCCCGACCATTACCGGGGAGACACCGCCACCGCCAAGGCACCAGTTTCCCCAGGGCCAGCGCCTGCGGGCAAAGTGTAGAGCTCCTCCGGCCCAGATTGCAGTCGGGGAGCGGGTAACCGGAGGGAATCCACCGCTACCATCAGTCAAACAGGTGCAAGGAAGAGAGACGTCACCGTCACCTACCGGGAGTGCAAGTGCAACCGTCTGTGGGACCGTCCTACCAGCCGTTGGTTTACCGTACAAACTGTGTCCGTGTCTCAGGCTGAGTGAGTACCACAGTGCCGCAAGGCACAGCGCTGCCCCCGCGTCCCTGCGCCCTCCAGGCCCTACACTTCACATCTCTTCACCGGGCCCCGGGATCACCAACCCCTACCCACGGAGGGGCAACACAACACCTGGCTGCTCCCATCACCATCCCCGGGACCCCCACACTGAGCAGCGGTGGTGCCATCACCACAACCGTGGGTGGCGTCACGAACTATAACCCCAACAAACACCCCCCTTTCACTCACGGGCGAGGAGTGTCGCTCGAGACACCCCGGGATCCGGCCCGCAGCTCGAGCCACCAGGAGCAACTGCCGGACCCGAGCCGAAGGGGTGAGCGCGGTGTGCTGACACCCTCCTCCCCGCCCGCGACACATTAACTTCTGCATATGCTTCATGTGGACATGTGAGCAGCCACAGACTATAATAGGTATATTATTTACAAGTGAAATATCCAGATAGAAAACGTATGTGACTGACAGAAGTCTGAACGACGTCTAAGCCTGTGCTTGTGGTAAAGAGGTTTAAGGGGGGTCAGGAGGTCCTAGGACCGAGGAGACCTCAGACTGTTACACACTTCATTTTAAAACAATTGACGTCTTTTCAGTATTACGATTTGTGGCAAATCAATTCAAAGGGAATCTAATTATTTTGAAATTTTTTTGGAAAATTTGAATGTCAAACATTTATTTCATCTCTACTTGTTTCCATTCATTTTATTGCATCCCATATTGTTAATATTTGCCTTGTTTCAAGTTATTTAACCCCTTCACAACTGAAGATTTACCTTACTTTGATGCGTGCTCACATGCTGAGCCCACAAGTTTCCCCACTCATGTCGGCTCATCTGATCAGTTGACATGTGCAACTATCAGACGTGGATGGATCTCTGCTGTTAAATTATGGCAGCGTAATGTAACACGCACCAGCTGGGAGCTCACCATTCCCTGCTTCTGTGACGCCCTGGCAAAACCAGGGTGTCACAGAGCCTGCAGAAATCCAGCAAAGTGCAGGCCATTCTCCTTCTTGGTAACCTGATCCCACACCAGTGCAGCAGGACAGACACCCCCTCCCCCTTCAGGATAAGAGCAAAACAGAGCAGCAGGGGAGGGGCTGGAGCAGAGTGTGTGAGGAGAGGGAGAGGAGAGGAGTCCGGAGTTATAGCTCCCGGGCTGCTACAGAAGCGTGCTCCAAAAGGGCCGGGACAGGCTGTTAGTGAAGAAGGGACTTGAGGTGACCGGGGCAGGGTAGTGGCCCACCGGTATCGAAAGAGATCCCGGATCACTGCAGGGGAGTGGACTCCCCGTTCCCGGCCGAGGAGGAAAGAAAGAGAAAGAGTGGAGAAAGAGGCACCTGACTGCAGGGAAAGAACAGGGGTCTGTTGCACCGTGTGGGACTTAAACACCCTCTGTACCGAAGGCTGCGGACTCCGGCAGTTTCTAGTTTACCAGTGACTCTGTGTGATTAAATTGTGTGTACAACAGGCACCGCATCGCAGCACTGCGTCCTGCAGCACGCTCCCTCCTACCGGGCCCCGGGACAACATCCCATACCCACGGAGGGGTCGACACCTTAGCTGCTCTCTGCCATCGCTCCCGGGATACCCCGTCACCAGCAGCAGTGGTGCCCACCATCACCACAACCCGTGGGTGGCGTCACAACCGACATCCATCCCACCACCAAACCTCCCCCTTTTCACTCGTGGGCAAGGAGGCGCTGCTCGAGCCCCCGGGTCCGGCCCCGTGCTCGAGCCACCGAGGAGCAGAAGCACCGGACCCGAGCGCCAGAGAGTCCCCAGGCGAGCGTAGTTCCTCAAAAACCCCTCTCTGCCCGTGACACTTCCATCGACATCACGGTGCCACCTCCCTGATGGGCATTTTGGTGTGCATGCCTTCTTCCAGGCTTCTACACTAAGCATGCTTTAAGAAAGCACGCACATTGAAACGCGCGTTGTGGAGGTTGCACTGCTGCACAAGCCCAGGTATTTTACCCTGAGTGTTTTTTAAACTTTTTATGAACAGTTCACTTTGTGCTTGTTTTTGCTAGATTGATCATGATATAGTTACCAATACTACTTCTTGTACCTGAAGTATTGCAATACCCTATATACTGTAACTTAATACTCTATGCTTTATCTATACTTTAAGTTTGCTCTATTCATCCTTAGCTTCTTATACATGCTCATATATTTATCGTTGGCCTGGTTGTGCTTAGGAGCCATCTATTGGTCCCTCTGCTTTATATCGCCGCTGTGCACTGCTTTTTAAATGCACTTGACGCATCTATCAGGGATAAACGGGTCTCCAATGTAAAACTCCCCTTCCCAATCTATACTTAAAATAATAACACAACCACGACTTTATTGCTCGAATGGCCACAGCTTTTATTTAATCATATATATATGTACCCAAAACTCATGGCTTAACATGCCACCCATTGTTAACACATAACCTGTACATATATATATGTATATATATATATATATATATATATATATATATATAACCAACACACCTGATAGATCCGTCCGAGAGGCCAACCATCCTTCCTATCCCCCGGCCGTAACCTCCAACCGGCCCAGAGGACCACCTCGGCCGTGACCAACCGACCCGAGGTGTGGGGTAACAACGTTCCATCGTTAATTACCCCTCCCCAGAACCTGCAGGACCTCCGCCCACAAATTCCAAACCAATCCGAAGCCACTCCCCCTGAGTGACTTCATACCAAGCAACCGACTGTCGGTACTCCCAACCTCTCTGAACGGACCTATCACCCCGCCACAGACCGGCCAAGTGACACCTTACTTGGCCCGGGCCCTCCACACCCCCATCGCTTGCTCCAAACCATCCCTCAAACCCAACATCCACAAATCCAAACCTATGTCCGTGAGATGGACCCCATCTCGTCTCAGATACTGCTCAGTGGACTCCTCCAGCTCTCTATGTTGCACCACCACACCCCCATTTCGCGCCACAAACCTACCAATCACCCGATTCAATTTGACCCGGGCCCTATTGATCCGATCAACCGACCTCGCAAAACGCCACCGCGTCCGGGCTATAATATCGGGCCAGACAATTACAATTCCCGGGAAAGCCCTCCACAAATGCAACAAGTCCATCTTAATATCCCTCTTCACATCCCTCGCCGCCCTCACTCCAAGGTCATTTCCTCCCACATGCAGAATTAAAATATCCAGTTTACGATCAATGCGGCTATAATACGCCACCTCAGGACGCACTCTCCCCCAGGTCATGCCCCGAACTCCGAGCCATTTCACACAGGCTTCCGACATTGCCATTCCGATCTGCCGACCTTCGCGACGAACATCCGCCCGCAACGCTCCCCAATAAACAAAGGAGTGCCCCATAATCCAAACGAGGCATGGACCTATGAAAATATAAAACCATAAATAACAGACTGAACAAGGAAAACCACACTCGAAAACCCTAACTCAAGCCATTTAACCCCCCACACCAACCCTCACCTGACCAAGTGTGGTCTAACATACAGGCGAAACCTGGAAGATTCCCATCTCCCAATCCGCCGAATCCAATCGTCACTCAACCCCCACTGGGCAGCTTCCGTTGCTGCCCCAATCCGGAAGGAGTGAGATCCGTAATCCCTCGGCTCTTTCCCCGCCCGTGCCAAAGCCGTCTTCAGCACTGCAATGAACTGAAATCATGATAACGCAGTTCCATCCACATGCCTAAGGAAAACACCGGGATAACCACCTCGCACCTTCAAAAACTCAGACACCTGCACCACCGGGCATATCTGGTGCCCTGGCAATTCAAACAACACCACAAGGCGACCCCGGCCCATCTGATCCGTTTTAGAAAAACGTAGCCGGCATTCCACTCTATCCACCCCAAGCATCACGTCCTCCATCAACAGACCACTAGCAGGGCTAACCAATTCGCCAATGCGAAAGGCACCAAAAAACGCCAATACAAATGCTACCGAAAACAATGCCCGTTCATAAGGGGACGAACAGAGCTCCCCCAAACACCCCACCAAACGAACCAACAAATGAAATGATATAGGCCGACGCGTGTCACGTGACCGTACCCCTTTTTGAAAGCCCCTCATCGCCTGACGCACCAAGAAATCCTTTGTCGCATCCAGAACCCCCTGCATTTTAAACAAGAAAGCCAACGCCGCCAACTTGAAACCTATCACCGCGACAGACCGACCTGCTGAAAATTCCCCACTAATCAACGTCAAGACCCCTAAAACCCGACCAGTGTACCCAGGCTCCATAAAATCCGACCTTTCCAACTCCTCCCATGCATGCCGCACGTCTGATAACGGCACCAAGTAGCCTCGGCCACCGATCTCCTAATTCCTTCAAATGCTACACTGACGCCAGGTCCCACAGCCATTCTGGGCATGGTTCTCCATCCTCTTCTGCTCCTGGCACCAGTCTCCTGAACCTGTGAAACTGAAATCGAGATAGCGCATCAGCCACCTTGTTTTGAACCCCGGGAACATGCCGCGCCACCACACAGATGTTTAGAGCCAAGCAACGTAACACCAGATGCCTCAAATACCCCACTACTGGAGATGATTTGGCCGACAGTGCATTAATAGAATGCACCACCGCCATGTTATCACATTGCATGCAAACCTTCTTGCCTGCAAATTCCAGGCTCCACAACTCCACTGCCACTATAATGGGAAACAGTTCAAGCAGCGCCAAATTTTATACCAACCCGGTTTCCATCCACAGCCGTGGCCATTTCCCAACGCACCAACGTGTTTGGAAGATCGCTCCAAAACCCGTCGCTCCTGCAGCGTCCGTAAACAATTCCAGCTGGCTATTGGACAATGCCCTGCTCATCCACAACGTCTTTCCGTTATATTGGTCGAGAAAAGTATCCCACACTAGCAGATCCCCTTTCATCACCTTTGTCACTCTGACAAAATGATTCGGAGCAGACACCCCCGCTGTCGCACTTGCCAATCTCCTATTAAATATCCGCCCCATCGGCATAATACGACAGGCGAAATTCAATTTTCCAAGCACCGACTGCAAGTCCCGCAACTTCACCTTCTTAGACCGATATAACGACCGCACCCTCGCCTTCAGATCACGCAGCTTGCCCTCCGGCAACCTGCATTCCATAGCCACTGTATCAATTTCGATACCTAAAAAACACAGGGCCGTCACCGGCCCTTCCGTTTTTTCCTTTGCCAATGGAATACCCAGACTCCGTGCTATTCGCTCTAACGTAAATAACAACAAGGAGCAAACCGAGGAGCCCGCCGGTCCAACGCAAAGGAAATCATCCAAATAGTGAATTACTGAATGGACTCCTGCCACGTCCCTGACTACCCATTCCACGAAAGAACTGAACGCCTCAAAATAAGCGCATGAAATGGAACAGCCCATGGGCAGGCAACGATCCACGTAGTATCCCTCATCCCACATGCACCCCAAGAGATGAATACTCTCTGGGTGCACTGGTAGTAAACGAAAAGCTGCTTCCACGTCCACCTTCGCCATCAGGGCCCCTCACCCGGCTACCCGCACTAGCTCCAAAGCCTTGTCAAATGATACAGACCGCTGACAACTCAGGTGAGATCCCATCATTTACAGACAAACCTGCCGGATACGATAAATGATGAATGAGCCGAAATTTATTCGGCTCCTTCTTGGGTACCACCCCCAGTGGCGAAATCCTTAAGTTGGAGAACGGCGGATCCTTGAACGGGCCCGCCATCCTCCCCAACTCCACTTCTTTTTGCAGCTTTTCCCTCACCACCTCCGGATGTTCTTTTGCGGATCTCAAGTTACTCGGACGAAACACCGGCGCTTCAGATTCGAACGGAATCCGAAAACCCTTCGTAAAACCTTTCAACAACAGCTCCGCCGCCCGCACATCCGGATATCTATTTAAATAGGGAAGCATCACCTCTACCCTCACTGGCGTCCTCCCTTTTACCAGACCCCTCTCTTGCCTTTGCTTTTCCTTTTTTGAAACACCTGGCCAAAAGAGTGGGAACCTCCACAACCGGAACACTCGTGTTTAAACCGACATGACGCCCCAAACTTACATTGCCCTTCATTAAATTGCCAACAGGCACCTTTTCTCTGGCCAGCCGGGGACCCGCCACTCACACCCGGGCTCCCGGCACCCCCACGAAAGGGCTGAGCCGGAGCCATCATCAATCGCATCCACAGGGAAATATCCTTGTGGTCCCACCGGATGCCAGGCCGCAGAGCCTTCCATTTGCCGGAACTGCTCGTCATATCTCAGCCACCCTAAAACACCATACACTCTATACGCCTCCCCAATGGAATCCATGTAACCAAAAAGGGCGGAGCAATGCTCCGGCTCCTTTTCCCCAATCACGCTGGCTAAAATCGCAAACGCCTGTAGCCAGTTAGTAAAAGTTCTCGGTATCAGCCTGTACCTCCTCTTCTCCTCATCCTCCTTTTCTTTCTTGGAGTCACTTGGCTTCACTTTGTCCAAGTTAAACTTCTCCAAGGGGAGCAAGGAAAAAAGTTCCACATACTCCCCTTTCCATATCTTCTCCCTCACCTCCTTTTTCAAATGCACCCCTAATGGACTTTCAAAGCACATATAAACTTCGCTTCGTGCCCTATCATCCAACCGCACAACCTCGTCCTCTTTTTCTTTTTCTGCGTCCTTTCTCACCACCGCCGCAGCCACTACGCCGTCCACCTGCCCCACCACAACCGCCGACACAGCCTCTGGAACTTCAACCTCTCGCGCCGGCACCACCGGCGGACCACCAACTGGGGGGGCCCACCCAAGCCCCCGCCGGAGACCCAGGCCCGCTCTGTCCCGACCTCTCCGCCGACAACCCCTGCAACACTCCTAACAGCTGACCCCAAAATTCCGACCCCGGTAACCCCGACTGTCCGACCGTACCTGCGCCCTGCATACCGCCCCCTGCAGAGGAACCCACGCCCCCGTCCCCAGACCCCGCAACATTAAACATATCAGTCGTCCTCTCACCAAGCTGCCTCTGAACCGAATCCGGAGCAGCCGTACCACGAACGTCCTTCAGCCGTATCCATCCGTCCTGCCGCCTCCTCCTATCCTTCTTCCTCTCCAGAATCCGAAACGCCGCTAAGGTCCTCAGGGGGGACCAGCGAGGGGACAGCCTGCACCTGGCGGCCGTCGACCCCCACGGTCACCGCACCCTGCGCCTCCGGGCGTCCCCTGCTGGGCCTTCTCCTCTTGACGCGACGCGGTGTCCTGCCGCCACTCTCCTTTGCAGGTCCCACGCCTGCCTGCTGCGCCGTCATCACCACGCTTGCAGATCCTGTGGGTCTCCCACCCTGCCGACTGCAGGGAGGCCGTGCTGCTCCCGCTGCTTGTAGGGAACTCCCCCAGCCCGATCCTCGCTGGGGGGGACCGTGATCACTGATCGAAGCGCAGGGCCCTGCGGACTGCAAGACCCTGCCTCCGGATCCCTCGTGCTTCCACCCCGATCTGTGCCGCCGCTCCGTCAGCTTCATCTCCCCTGCCGTCTGCAGGGACTCTCCGCCTCTGTTTTCCGATGCCGGGCACCACCCCCAGCCCGCACTTCACTGGGGGCTGCCGCCGCTCCGGTCCGGGGCCGTGCAGACCGCAAACCGGAAGTAGGCCTCGCCGAAGCTCCGCCCACTTCCGGCCCACGGGATCTCCGGCGAGGATTTCTCCTGGCGGCCGGAACCTCTCCAAGAGGTAAGTAAGGAGGGCTCCGCTGCCCCGGGTTCTTCTCCCCACGCCGGGGGAGTAGCGCTCCGGCGGTCGCACCCGCTGAGCGCGCAGCACCGGCCCGGGTGCTGGAGCAGCAGGCATTACCGCTCCAACCCCGCAGACCGCCGCCAGCTGCTCCCGCAGCGCATCCACGCCAAGGACCTCAGAGGCCCCACGCACCATGTCCAGTAAAGCTGCCAAGTCAGCCATTGTCCCGTCAGCGAGCAGCAGCACAGGTGGGACACACAGCTTGGGCAGCAAAGAGGAGGTCACCAGGGCACAGCCCCCTTTATACCCCCTAGTACCACCCCACCCCTTCCTTGGTTCCCCCCAATCACCTCCACCGACACTCCCACCAATCCTAAAGCCCCGTACACTGCCCCCTAGCCAAATCCCTTAACCCCTTCCTACCCTGACCCTTCAGCTCGTCAGGGGGCCTATTCACCCCTATGGGGCTCACTGCCCATCTTTAATGTTTTAACATATTTCAATAAAGTTAATTTTAACTCACACCTCGTCTTCATGCACATTTTTTCTAAATGTTTTTCTAAATTGTTGTTGTGCAGGACTTATGTCATTATACATTGGTATATAGAAATAATAATATTTCATGAATACCGAGCATCACTGCCATTTTTTGGAGATCTTTTAAGGTGCAAGTCATGCCTTTGGTTAGGCTGCCTGTCAAACCAGGACCTGTCTGCAGGGGAGATAGAGGCAAGGACTCAAATCATTTCATCAATGGTCTTTTACTGAACATTAGGAAAAGTTCTTTCAGCAGAAGTGATACGGCGGGCACAACACTTAAGCATGTGTTCTTATGTACAATTCACTTTAATAAGGCTCTGTTCACACACTGCGTTTTTTACCTGCGTTTTTGGTCCGTTTGTGCTGCAGAAATTTCTTGAGAAATTCTTGTAACCTTTCTGCAGACATTCCCCAGCAAAACCTATGGCAAAAAAAATTAGCTGTGCGCACACTGCGTTTTTTTCTTAAGAAAATTCTTTCAGTAGATTTTCTTAAGAAAAAGAATGAGCATGTCACTTCTTTTCTGCAGCTAACTGCGTTATTTGCCATAGATAATTGGCACAATAACGCAGGGAACAACCAGCGGTAAAAACGCACCGAAAACGCACCAAAAACGCACCAAAAACGCGGCGAAAATGCAGGTGCGTTTTTGGTGCGTTTTTTAACGCAGGTGCACTAATCCTTCACTCTTAAGAAATTTCTTACGAAATTTTCTTAAGAAAAATCATTTTTCTAGTGTGAAATTTCTTAAGAAATTTTCTTAAGAAAAATCATTTTTCTAGTGTGAACATAGCCTAAAAGGCACACTTCTACCTGAGGGTACTTTCACACTTGCGTTGTTTTCCTTCCGTTACAATCTGCCCTTTTGGAAAACAGCAGAATCCGTTAACGGATTCCGCTGTTTCCCATAGACTTGTATGGTTGACGGATTGTACCAAAAGGACCTGCGTTGCTTCCGCTGGGCCACGCTCCGTTGCTTCCGCCCAGCGGGAGGAACGCAGCATGTAACGTTTTGAGCAGCGGAATCCTCTGGATTTCACTGCGCATGCTCTTTTTTTTTTAAATCACAAACTTTATTTTGGCTCACGGTGGCCGAACGTTCAGCTGAGCGCCCGGCCGTCGGCAAGTGACAGCGCTCAGCTGAGCGCCCGGCGGTCGGCTGCAGGGAGCGATCAGCTGATCACCCGGCGGCCGGCAAGTGACAGCGCTCAGCTGATCACCCGGCGGTCAGCTGCAGGGAGCGATCAGCTGATCACCCGGCGGGCGGCTGCAGGGAGCGATCAGGTGATCACCTGGTGGCCGGGAGCGATCAGCTGATCAGCCGGTGGCCGGCTGCAGGGAGCGATAAGCTGATCACCCGGCGGCCGGCTGCAGGGAGCGATCAGCTGATCACCCGGCGGCTGCAGGGAGCGATCAGCTGATCACCTGGCAGCCGGCTGCAGGGAGCGATCAGCTGATCACCCAGCGGCCGGCTACTGGGAGCGATCAGCTGATCACCCGGCGGCCGGCAAGTGACAGCGCTCAGCTGATCACCCGGCGATCGGCTGCAGGGAGCGATC
This sequence comes from Anomaloglossus baeobatrachus, assembly GCF_048569485.1. NCBI lineage: Eukaryota > Metazoa > Chordata > Amphibia > Anura > Aromobatidae > Anomaloglossus > Anomaloglossus baeobatrachus. The sequence continues at coordinate 486,435,419 of NC_134353.1, read as the reverse complement.
AGCTGATCACCCGGCGGCCGGCTGCAGGGAGCGATCAGCTGATCACCCGGTGGCCAGGAGCGATCAGCTGATCACCCGGCGGCCGGCTGCAGGGAGCGATCAGCTGATCACCCGGCGGCCGGCTGCAGGGAGCGATCAGCTGATCACCCGGCCCCCGGCTAGTGACAGCGCTCAGCTGATCACCCAGCGGTCGGCTGCAGGGAGCGATCAGCTGATCACCCGGCGGCCGGCTGCAGGGAGCGATCAGCTGATCACCCGGTGGCCGGGAGCGATCAGCTGATCACCCGGCGGCCAGCTGCAGGGAGCGATCAGCTGATCACCCGGCGGCCGGCTGCAGGGAGCGATCAGCTGATCACCCGGCGGCTTGCTGCAGGCAGCGATCAGCTGATCACCTGGCGGCCGGCTGCAGGGAGCGATCAGCTAACCACCCAGCGGCCGGCTACTGGGAGCGATCAGCTGATCACCCGGCGGCCGGCTGTAGGGAGCGATCAGCTGATCACCCGGCGGCCGGCTACTGGGAGTGATCAGCTGATCGTTCACAATAGTCTGCCGCTGGTAAAACTGTTAAAAAAAAAAATCAAAACGGATTCCGTTGTTTTGCAGCATCCGTTGCATCCGTTGTGCCACTATATGCAACACATCCGTTGCATCCGTCACACAACGCAATGCAATGGATACCGTTCAACGCAAGTGTGAAACTAGCCTTAACCTCTTCCATAGTCATTAGTTTCTCTGATGTTACTGGTCCTTGCTCCTCCATCTGGTCTAGCATCACAATCCTGCACATAAGAGGCATTAGGTCCCCGTTGGCTCGTGGCTCTCCCACGCATAGAGAGTTGTCCACTAACGATTCAACCATCGACCAGAGTGCACAGACTGTACACCTTGTCTCACGTCTGTTATTGTACCGACCTCTTTGCACAAGTCTATGCTAAACATTCTCCTAGAGGACTCGTAGCAATGAAGTCAGTACACTATTGGCCAGGGAAGACACTCACGCTGACCTGCCGTGTGTCCGTCCGATAACAATAAAGTCTCTTTAGGGCCCAGGTCCTGGAGTAGTGTATAGTATGACAGAAGGGGTTCTCTATTTGTCTGCACTCCTCGAGTCCTTCCCGGATTCCTTAATCTTACCATTCACAGTCAGGAGATAATGGCTGAAATTGCCACAAACCACCACCAGTTGCAGCCTAGGTATTTTGTGGAGCTGCACATATATGTCGCGGGCAGAGGAGGGGACGCTGCGCTCACCCACTGCTCGGGTCTGGCTGCTGCTGCTGCTCAGTCGGTGGCTCGAGTGGTGGGCCGCATCCCGGGGACTCGAGCGGCGCTCCTCGCCCGTGAGTGAAAGGGGGTGGTGTGGTTTAGGGATATTGTCTGTGACGCCACCCACGGTTGTGGTGAGGTTGTGACACCACTGCTGCTCTGGACGGGGATCCCGGGAGCGATGACAGGGAGCAGCTCGGATGTTGGTTCTCACCTCCGTGGGTAGGGGGGTTGGTTGTCCCGGGGCCCGGTGAGGGGTAGGGATGGATGGCAGGCGGGTTACGGGGCCTGGTGAGGTGCAGGGTCGCGGGGGCAGCGCTGTGCCGCACGGCACGGTGGTACTCACTCAGCCAGTAATTCACACGGAGTCTCTGGTCAAACAAACGGCTGGATGGACGGGTCCCACAGGCGGCTGCGGTGTTTTTCCCCTGACCCAGTTTGGTGGTGTAAGTCCTTTCCTTCACCTTTGTGTACGCTCCTCCTGTGCTCCGGTTTCCAGCTGGCTCCCCGGTTCGGTACCGGACGGGCCACTACCCTGTCCCGGCTACCTACGGTTCCACCAAGACTGTCTTCCTGGCTCCTGCAGATGGCCACTACCGTCTGTCTCACTGGCTACACGAGGGACCTAGGCTCCAACCTAGGCCCCAGTCTGCGTCTGCCTCTCTGCAGACCTCCTCTCTTTTCCTCTGCCTGGACTTGTCTGAACTTGTTTCCTGCCTCAGGCCAGCTAAACTCCTCGGTGGGCGTGCCCATCTGCCTGACTCCGCCCACCTGGTGTGTCTCTCTGAACCCGAGGAAGAAATCAGGTCTCACTGGGGATGTCTGCTGTGAACTGCTAGGGGTGGGGGTGTGTGTGTGTTGTTACCTGTGGCCCCTGGCTTGTCCAGGGCGCCACATTCCCCCTTAGTAAAATGCAGACCGTCCGCGGGCTGCCCGTCCATCACCGGTTTTATTATTCACGAACTGAAAAAGAATAAAACATTTTTTTTAAACATTTTCACACATGCATTTTTTTCATACAACTTCCCTTACCGGAGGCATATCACCTCAACCGTTGCAACAGCAATAAAACACTTTTAATAATGGCAACGGAACGGGTCCTTCAGTCACCCACCCAAACAACCAGGCCCTGATGCTGCCCCTAAGAAATGGGCAGCACCCCTTGACCCCAGTCCAGAACCAGGCTGCCCAGATTCGTTAACGGGATGGGTACTTCGCTGCCGTTGCGGCCGGGCGGACTGCCGGAGCCGTCGTCATCTCTGTCGCGGCCGGGCAGACTGCCGGGGCCGTCGTCATCAGCGGTGCGGCCGGGATGGAAGCCAGGACCGGTGGCAGGGCGGTGATGAAGGTAAGGCCTGGGGACCCCAGGTCTGGGCCCTCCCTCACAGACTCTGTGAGCTCCGCTACCGGTGACAGGGGTAACGGGTCGGACGGGACATCTCGTGCAGTGGTGCTCCAGGAACCAAATACTTGCAGAGTCCTAGCGTCCCTGCTTCCACAGCCGCGGCTCACATGCGGCTAGACGCCATCCGTCCCCCTTAGTCTTTTTCTGGCTCCTCCTCTACAGGGGCGGGGTTTCAGCTTTCGCGCCTCCACTACTCGGGAAGATGCTCGAGCACGGACTTTTCGCGCCCAAAATGGTGGCTTCTCAAAATTTTCGGCCGGACACCTCCGGCAGTCACAAGGCACACTTCTACCAGACGGCAGAGCAGTAAGATCCTGTTCGTGACGCCAAGTTGTCGCGGGCGGAGGAGGGGACGCTGCACTCACCCACTGCTCGGGTCCGGCTGCTGCTCGGTCGGTGGCTCGAGCGGTGGGCCGGATCCCGGTGACTCGAGCGGCGCTCCTCGCCCGTGAGTGAAAGGGGGTGGTGTGGTTTAGGGATATTGTCTGTGACGCCACCCACGGTTGTGGTGAGGTTGTGACTAGAGTTGAGCGCGGTTCGAGGTTCTCCAGTTCTAGGCTCGAGTGATTTTGGGGCCTGTTCTAGATCGAACTAGAACTCGAGCTTTTTGCAAAAGCTCGATAGTTCTAGAAACGTTCGAGAACGGTTCTAGCAGCAAAAAAACAGCTAATTCCTAGCTTGGTTTCCGCTGTAATAGTGTAAGTCACTCTGTGAATCACACTATTATGACATTTCACTGTATAGTGTGCGTGAACAGCGCCTTCAGATCACTGCTGTTTCTATAATGGCGATCGCCATTTTTTTTTTTTTTTCCTTGTCTTCCTTCCCTAAGCGCGCGCGTGTAGTGGGGCGGGCCAGCATGTCAGCCAATCCCAGACACACACACAGCTAAGTGGACTTTTAGCCAGAGAAGCAACGGCATGTGTGATAGGATGTCCATGTCACATGTCCCTGCATTATAAAACCGGACATTTTCCTCCAGGACGCCATTATCTCTTCTGCGTCTTTGGTGTCAGACATCACTGTCGCAGCTCCGTCCTCCTGAGTCCTATCGCCGATACAGCTGTATGTGCTCCATACACAGCGCTGGACAGCTTAGGGATAGCACTTTCTATCAGTCCTTTTAAGGGCTCAAACCGGCAGGGTCAGAGCCATAGGTGACAGGTCCTGAAAACAGCGACAGCGTCTGTGTAGCCAAGGTCAGGGATTTCCTCCCTGCATTTCCCTATTAGGAGGGAATAGAAAGGCAGGCTTCCTTTCCTCTACCCAGAGCCCCACAATCCTGGCACTGTACCCTCCTGTCCTCTGCACACTCCGACTCATTATAACTAAGCCATTATACTAGCAAACACTCAGTGTACCTAGTGGCATCCTAAACGTGGCTATTGGACTTTGCTATAGTCCCACTAGTGCAAAGACATTTGCAGCACCTCTGCCTGCATTGCACACTCAAACTCATTATAACTAAGCCATTATACTAGCGAACACTCAGTGTACCTAGTGGCATCCTAAACATGGCTAATGGACTTTGCTATAGTCACACTAGTGCAAAGACATTTGCAGCACCTCTGCCTGCATTGCACACTCCAACTCATTATACCTAAGCCATTATACTAGCAAACACTCAGTGTACCTAGTGGCATCCTAAACGTGGCTATTGGACTTTGCTATAGTCACACTAGTGCAAAGACATTTGCAGCACCTCTGCCTGCATTGCACACTACAACTCATTATAACTAAGCCATTATACTAGCAAACACTCAGTGTACCTAGTGGCATCCTAAACGTGGCAATTTGACTTTGCTATAGTCCCACTAGTGCAAAGACATTTGCAGCACCTCTGCCTGCATTGCACACTCAAACTCATTATAACTAAGCCATTATACTAGCGAACACTCAGTGTACCTAGTGGCATCCTAAACGTGGCTATTGGACTTTGCTATAGTCACACTAGTGCAAAGACATTTGCAGCACCTCTGCCTGCATTGCACACTACAACTCATTATAACTAAGCCATTATACTAGCAAACACTCAGTGTACCTAGTGGCATCCTAAACGTGGCTATTGGACTTTGCTATAGTCACACTAGTGCAAAGACATTTGCAGCACCTCTGCCTGCATTGCACACTCCAACTCATTATAACTAAGCCATTATACTAGCAAACACTCAGTGTACCTAGTGGCATCCTAAACGTGGCAATTGGACTTTGCTATAGTCCCACTAGTGCAAAGACATTTGCAGCACCTCTGCCTGCATTGCACACTACAACTCATTATAACTAAGCCATTATACTAGCAAACACTCAGTGTACCTAGTGGCATCCTAAACGTGGCTATTGGACTTTGCTATAGTCCCACTAGTGCAAAGACATTTGCAGCACCTCTGCCTGCATTGCACACTCCAACTCATTATAACTAAGCCATTATACTAGCAAACACTCAGTGTACCTAGTGGCATCCTAAACGTGGCAATTGGACTTTGCTATAGTCCCACTAGTGCAAAGACATTTGCAGCACCTCTGCCTGCATTGCACACTCCAACTCATTATAACTAAGCCATTATACTAGCAAACACTCAGTGTACCTAGTGGCATCCTAAACGTGGCAATTGGACTTTGCTATAGTCCCACTAGTGCAAAGACATTTGCAGCACCTCTGCCTGCATTGCACACTCCAACTCATTATAACTAAGCCATTATACTAGCAAACACTCAGTGTACCTAGTGGCATCCTAAACGTGGCTATTGGACTTTGCTATAGTCACACTAGTGCAAAGACATTTGCAGCACCTCTGCCTGCATTGCACACTCCAACTCATTATAACTAAGCCATTATACTAGCAAACACTCAGTGTACCTAGTGGCATCCTAAACGTGGCTATTGGACTTTGCTATAGTCCCACTAGTGCAAAGACATTTGCAGCACCTCTGCCTGCATTGCACACTCCAACTCATTATAACTAAGCCATTATACTAGCAAACACTCAGTGTACCTAGTGGCATCCTAAACGTGGCTATTGGACTTTGCTATAGTCCCACTAGTGCAAAGACATTTGCAGCACCTCTGCCTGCATTGCACACTCCAACTCATTATAACTAAGCCATTATACTAGCAAACACTCAGTGTACCTAGTGGCATCCTAAACGTGGCAATTGGACTTTGCTATAGTCCCACTAGTGCAAAGACATTTGCAGCACCTCTGCCTGCATTGCACACTACAACTCATTATAACTAAGCCATTATACTAGCAAACACTCAGTGTACCTAGTGGCATCCTAAACGTGGCAATTGGACTTTGCTATAGTCCCACTAGTGCAAAGACATTTGCAGCACCTCTGCCTGCATTGCACACTACAACTCATTATAACTAAGCAATTATACTAGCAAACACTCAGTGTACCTAGTGGCATCCTAAACGTGGCTATTGGACTTTGCTATAGTCACACTAGTGCAAAGACATTTGCAGCACCTCTGCCTGCATTGCACACTCCAACTCATTATAACTAAGCCATTATACTAGCAAACACTCAGTGTACCTAGTGGCATCCTAAACGTGGCTATTGCACTTTGCTATAGTCACACTAGTGCAAAGACATTTGCAGCACCTCTGCCTGCATTGCACACTCCAACTCATTATAACTAAGCCATTATACTAGCAAACACTCAGTGTACCTAGTGGAATCCTAAACGTGGCTATTGGACTATGCTATAGTCCCACTAGTGCAAAGACATTTGAAGCACCTCTGCCTGCATTGCACACTCCAACTCATTATAACTAAGCCATTATACTAGCAAACACTCAGTGTACCTAGTGGCATCCTAAACGTGGCAATTGGACTTTGCTATAGTCCCACTAGTGCAAAGATATTTGCAGCACCTCTGCCTGCATTGCACACTCCAACTCATTATAACTAAGCCATTATACTAGCAAACACTCAGTGTACCTAGTGGCATCCTAAACGTGGCAATTGGACTTTGCTATAGTCCCACTAGTGCAAAGACATTTGCAGCACCTCTGCCTGCATTGCACACTCCAACTCATTATAACTAAGCCATTATACTAGCAAACACTCAGTGTACCTAGTGGCATCCTAAAAGTGGCTATTGGACTTTGCTATAGTCACACTAGTGCAAAGACATTTGCAGCACCTCTGCCTGCATTGCACACTCCAACTCATTATAACTAAGCCATTATACTAGCAAACACTCAGTGTACCTAGTGGCATCCTAAACGTGGCTATTGGACTTTGCTATAGTCACACTAGTGCAAAGACATTTGCAGCACCTCTGCCTGCATTGCACACTACAACTCATTATAACTAAGCCATTATACTAGCAAACACTCAGTGTACCTAGTGGCATCCTAAACGGGGCAATTTGACTTTGCTATAGTCCCACTAGTGCAAAGACATTTGCAGCACCTCTGCCTGCATTGCACACTCAAACTCATTATAACTAAGCCATTATACTAGCGAACACTCAGTGTACCTAGTGGCATCCTAAACGTGGCTATTGGACTTTGCTATAGTCACACTAGTGCAAAGACATTTGCAGCACCTCTGCCTGCATTGCACACTCCAACTCATTATAACTAAGCCATTATACTAGCAAACACTCAGTGTACCTAGTGGCATCCTAAACGTGGCTATTGGACTTTGCTATAGTCACACTAGTGCAAAGACATTTGCAGCACCTCTGCCTGCATTGCACACTCCAACTCATTATAACTAAGCCATTATACTAGCAAACACTCAGTGTACCTAGTGGCATCCTAACCGTGGCAATTGGACTTTGCTATAGTCCCACTAGTGCAAAGACATTTGCAGCACCTCGGCCTGCATTGCACACTACAACTCATTATAACTAAGCCATTATACTAGCAAACACTCAGTGTACCTAGTGGCATCCTAAACGTGGCAATTGGACTTTGCTATAGTCCCACTAGTGCAAAGACATTTGCAGCACCTCTGCCTGCATTGCACACTACAACTCATTATAACTAAGCCATTATACTAGCAAACACTCAGTGTACCTAGTGGCATCCTAAACGTGGCTATTGGACTTTGCTATAGTCCCACTAGTGCAAAGACATTTGCAGCACCTCTGCCTGCATTGCACACTCCAACTCATTATAACTAAGCCATTATACTAGCAAACACTCAGTGTACCTAGTGGCATCCTAAACGTGGCAATTGGACTTTGCTATAGTCCCACTGGTGCAAAGACATTTGCAGCACCTCTGCCTGCATTGCACACTACAACTCATTATAACTAAGCCATTATACTAGCAAACACTCAGTGTACCTAGTGGCATCCTAAACGTGGCTATTGGACTTTGCTATAGTCACACTAGTGCAAAGACATTTGCAGCACCTCTGCCTGCATTGCACACTCCAACTCATTATAACTAAGCCATTATACTAGCAAACACTCAGTGTACCTAGTGGCATCCTAAACGTGGCTATTGGACTTTGCTATAGTCCCACTAGTGCAAAGACATTTGCAGCACCTCTGCCTGCATTGCACACTCCAACTCATTATAACTAAGCCATTATACTAGCAAACACTCAGTGTACCTAGTGGCATCCTAAACGTGGCAATTGGACTTTGCTATAGTCCCACTAGTGCAAAGACATTTGCAGCACCTCTGCCTGCATTGCACACTCCAACTCATTATAACTAAGCCATTATACTAGCAAACACTCAGTGTACCTAGTGGCATCCTAAACGTGGCTATTGGACTTTGCTATAGTCACACTAGTGCAAAGACATTTGCAGCACCTCTGCCTGCATTGCACACTCCAACTCATTATAACTAAGCCATTATACTAGCAAACACTCAGTGTACCTAGTGGCATCCTAAACGTGGCTATTGGACTTTGCTATAGTCACACTAGTGCAAAGACATTTGCAGCACCTCTGCCTGCATTGCACACTCCAACTCATTATAACTAAGCCATTATACTAGCAAACACTCAGTGTACCTAGTGGCATCCTAAACGTGGCAATTGGACTTTGCTATAGTCCCACTAGTGCAAAGACATTTGCAGCACCTCTGCCTGCATTGCACACTCCAACTCATTATAACTAAGCCATTATACTAGCAAACACTCAGTGTACCTAGTGGCATCCTAAACGTGGCTATTGGACTTTGCTATAGTCACACTAGTGCAAAGACATTTGCAGCACCTCTGCCCGCATTGCACACTCCAACTCATTATAACTAAGCCATTATACTAGCAAACACTCAGTGTACCTAGTGGCATCCTAAACGTGGCTATTGGACTTTGCTATAGTCCCACTAGTGCAAAGACATTTGCAGCACCTCTGCCTGCATTGCACACTCCAACTCATTATAACTAAGCCATTATACTAGCAAACACTCAGTGTACCTAGTGGCATCCTAAACGTGGCAATTGGACTTTGCTATAGTCCCACTAGTGCAAAGACATTTGCAGCACCTCTGCCTGCATTGCACACTCCAACTCATTATAACTAAGCCATTATACTAGCAAACACTCAGTGTACCTAGTGGCATCCTAAACGTGGCAATTGGACTTTGCTGTAGTCCCACTAGTGCAAAGACATTTGCAGCACCTCTGCCTGCATTGCACACTACAACTCATTATAACTAAGCCATTATACTAGCAAACACTCAGTGTACCTAGTGGCATCCTAAACGTGGCAATTGGACTTTGCTATAGTCCCACTAGTGCAAAGACATTTGCAGCACCTCTGCCTGCATTGCACACTACAACTCATTATAACTAAGCAATTATACTAGCAAACACTCAGTGTACCTAGTGGCATCCTAAACGTGGCTATTGGACTTTGCTATAGTCACACTAGTGCAAAGACATTTGCAGCACCTCTGCCTGCATTGCACACTCCAACTCATTATAACTAAGCCATTATACTAGCAAACACTCAGTGTACCTAGTGGCATCCTAAACGTGGCTATTGCACTTTGCTATAGTCACACTAGTGCAAAGACATTTGCAGCACCTCTGCCTGCATTGCACACTCCAACTCATTATAACTAAGCCATTATACTAGCAAACACTCAGTGTACCTAGTGGCATCCTAAACGTGGCTATTGGACTATGCTATAGTCCCACTAGTGCAAAGACATTTGAAGCACCTCTGCCTGCATTGCACACTCCAACTCATTATAACTAAGCCATTATACTAGCAAACACTCAGTGTACCTAGTGGCATCCTAAACGTGGCAATTGGACTTTGCTATAGTCCCACTAGTGCAAAGACATTTGCAGCACCTCTGCCTGCATTGCACACTCCAACTCATTATAACTAAGCCATTATACTAGCAAACACTCAGTGTACCTAGTGGCATCCTAAACGTGGCAATTGGACTTTGCTATAGTCCCACTAGTGCAAAGACATTTGCAGCACCTCTGCCTGCATTGCACACTCCAACTCATTATAACTAAGCCATTATACTAGCAAACACTCAGTGTACCTAGTGGCATCCTAAAAGTGGCTATTGGACTTTGCTATAGTCACACTAGTGCAAAGACATTTGCAGCACCTCTGCCTGCATTGCACACTCCAACTCATTATAACTAAGCCATTATACTAGCAAACACTCAGTGTACCTAGTGGCATCCTAAACGTGGCTATTGGACTTTGCTATAGTCACACTAGTGCAAAGACATTTGCAGCACCTCTGCCTGCATTGCACACTACAACTCATTATAACTAAGCCATTATACTAGCAAACACTCAGTGTACCTAGTGGCATCCTAAACGGGGCAATTTGACTTTGCTATAGTCCCACTAGTGCAAAGACATTTGCAGCACCTCTGCCTGCATTGCACACTCAAACTCATTATAACTAAGCCATTATACTAGCGAACACTCAGTGTACCTAGTGGCATCCTAAACGTGGCTATTGGACTTTGCTATAGTCACACTAGTGCAAAGACATTTGCAGCACCTCTGCCTGCATTGCACACTCCAACTCATTATAACTAAGCCATTATACTAGCAAACACTCAGTGTACCTAGTGGCATCCTAAACGTGGCTATTGGACTTTGCTATAGTCACACTAGTGCAAAGACATTTGCAGCACCTCTGCCTGCATTGCACACTCCAACTCATTAAAACTAAGCCATTATACTAGCAAACACTCAGTGTACCTAGTGGCATCTTAACCGTGGCAATTGGACTTTGCTATAGTCCCACTAGTGCAAAGACATTTGCAGCACCTCGGCCTGCATTGCACACTACAACTCATTATAACTAAGCCATTATACTAGCAAACACTCAGTGTACCTAGTGGCATCCTAAACGTGGCAATTGGACTTTGCTATAGTCCCACTAGTGCAAAGACATTTGCAGCACCTCTGCCTGCATTGCACACTACAACTCATTATAACTAAGCCATTATACTAGCAAACACTCAGTGTACCTAGTGGCATCCTAAACGTGGCTATTGGACTTTGCTATAGTCCCACTAGTGCAAAGACATTTGCAGCACCTCTGCCTGCATTGCACACTCCAACTCATTATAACTAAGCCATTATACTAGCAAACACTCAGTGTACCTAGTGGCATCCTAAACGTGGCAATTGGACTTTGCTATAGTCCCACTGGTGCAAAGACATTTGCAGCACCTCTGCCTGCATTGCACACTACAACTCATTATAACTAAGCCATTATACTAGCAAACACTCAGTGTACCTAGTGGCATCCTAAACGTGGCTATTGGACTTTGCTATAGTCACACTAGTGCAAAGACATTTGCAGCACCTCTGCCTGCATTGCACACTCCAACTCATTATAACTAAGCCATTATACTAGCAAACACTCAGTGTACCTAGTGGCATCCTAAACGTGGCTATTGGACTTTGCTATAGTCCCACTAGTGCAAAGACATTTGCAGCACCTCTGCCTGCATTGCACACTCCAACTCATTATAACTAAGCCATTATACTAGCAAACACTCAGTGTACCTAGTGGCATCCTAAACGTGGCAATTGGACTTTGCTATAGTCCCACTAGTGCAAAGACATTTGCAGCACCTCTGCCTGCATTGCACACTACAACTCATTATAACTAAGCCATTATACTAGCAAACACTCAGTGTACCTAGTGGCATCCTAAACGTGGCAATTGGACTTTGCTATAGTCCCACTAGTGCAAAGACATTTGCAGCACCTCTGCCTGCATTGCACACTACAACTCATTATAACTAAGCCATTATACTAGCAAACACTCAGTGTACCTAGTGGCATCCTAAACGTGGCTATTGGACTTTGCTATAGTCACACTAGTGCAAAGACATTTCCAGCACCTCTGCCTGCATTGCACACTCCAACTCATTATAACTAAGCCATTATACTAGCAAACACTCAGTGTACCTAGTGGCATCCTAAACGTGGCTATTGGACTTTGCTATAGTCCCACTAGTGCAAAGACATTTGCAGCACCTCTGCCTGCATTGCACACTCCAACTCATTATAACTAAGCCATTATACTAGCAAACACTCAGTGTACCTAGTGGCATCCTAAACGTGGCAATTGGACTTTGCTATAGTCCCACTAGTGCAAAGACATTTGCAGCACCTCTGCCTGCATTGCACACTACAACTCATTATAACTAAGCCATTATACTAGCAAACACTCAGTGTACCTAGTGGCATCCTAAACGTGGCTATTAGACTTTGCTATAGTCACCCTAGTGCAAAGACATTTGCAGCACCTCTGCCTGCATTGCACACTCCAACTCATTATAACTAAGCCATTATACTAGCAAACACTCAGTGTACCTAGTGGCATCCTAAACGTGGCTATTGGACTTTGCTATAGTCCCACTAGTGCAAAGACATTTGCAGCACCTCTGCCTGCATTGCACACTCCAACACATTATAACTAAGCCATTATACTAGCAAACACTCAGTGTACCTAGTGGCATCCTAAACGTGGCTATTGGACTTTGCTATAGTCCCACTAGTGCAAAGACATTTGCAGCACCTCTGCCTGCATTGCACACTCCAACTCATTATAACTAAGCCATTATACTAGCAAACACTCAGTGTACCTAGTGGCATCCTAAACGTGGCAATTGGACTTTGCTATAGTCCCACTAGTGCAAAGACATTTGCAGCACCTCTGTCTGCATTGCACACTACAACTCATTATAACTAAGCCATTATACTAGCAAACACTCAGTGTACCTAGTGGCATCCTAAACGTGGCAATTGGACTTTGCTATAGTCCCACTAGTGCAAAGACATTTGCAGCACCTCTGCCTGCATTGCACACTACAACTCATTATAACTAAGCCATTATACTAGCAAACACTCAGTGTACCTAGTGGCATCCTAAACGTGGCTATTGGACTTTGCTATAGTCACACTAGTGCAAAGACATTTGCAGCACCTCTGCCTGCATTGCACACTCCAACTCATTATAACTAAGCCATTATACTAGCAAACACTCAGTGTACCTAGTGGCATCCTAAACGTGGCTATTGGACTTTGCTATAGTCACACTAGTGCAAAGACATTTGCAGCACCTCTGCCTGCATTGCACACTACAACTCATTATAACTAAGCCATTATACTAGCAAACACTCAGTGTACCTAGTGGCATCCTAAACGTGGCTATTGGACTATGCTATAGTCCCACTAGTGCAAGGACATTTGCAGCACCTCTGCCTGCATTGCACACTCCAACTCATTATAACTAAGCCATTATACTAGCAAACACTCAGTGTACCTAGTGGCATCCTAAACGTGGCAATTGGACTTTGCTATAGTCCCACTAGTGCAAAGACATTTGCAGCACCTCTGCCTGCATTGCACACTACAACTCATTATAACTAAGCCATT